>NC_088778.1:127533-160008 GCF_954871325.1 Gordionus sp. m RMFG-2023
GACCTGATACGTTTTTATTAAGACAATTTTAGATTATTTACAATCAAAATTTGATATTAATAAACTCTATTTACAAGTATATAAATATTATGACCTTGGAACAGAAACCATCAATTGATGGTTTTTATAATTTAATAAATATATTAAAAATATCGAAAGACATTGATGTCTTTTTGAGGAGATTGTAATTCTCTCTATTTTTTATGATCGCCAAAATACTTAAAGTTAGAAGGTCTAAAAGCAGAGGAGAAATGGGTAGAATTTTTTCTTAATAACGATAATTCCCATGCTTGGAAAAAATATGCGAGTATGTCTTCTCCTTACCTCATTCTAATGCCTCATCCGAGCGCATTTTTAGCCTGATGAAGACAGCCTGGAAAAAGGAGAGAAATCGGATTGCTTTAACAACATTAGAGGCCGAACTAATGATTAAACAAATATATAATGTCATGCCAGGAATTTTATAAATATCTCAATAACGACGGTAAATATTTACTTCTATTATTTAAATCTCAAATAAAATATAATTAAGAATTAGCAATGGCGCCATAAAATTTATTGTCAATTAACTGTAAAGATGAACACATCTGCAGTATAATTTTCTGAATCTTTGTTAAGATTCTTCTGATTGCAACTACAGATTAACAGCATGTAGATTTCCTACATATGAAATCATTCCTAAATATACCTCTACCATTCATTATTAAAAAAATTTTTTAAAATGATAGGACAGCTTTTATAATCTTTATTTAAGAAATATTTTTTTATGGGTTTATAAAATTTTATCGATGGCGGGTATTAGGAACATATCGCAACCAATATTTTGCTGACTCAATTCTGTAAATACACTCTGTTTTTACCAAATTCACTGAGGCATTATCAGATCAGAAAGCTGACATTCAATTTATTTATAATCTCGAATCTGCTATATTTACCTTTATATGGTTAGCTATGTCTTTGGATTTTTCACTATTTGAGTGGAAAAAATTTAATAGTTTTATTGAAACGACCTTTATTTTGTTGAAATAGCGGAGGATCAAGAATTAGATGCATCTGTTAGAATTGCATATGTATGCCCATCTTTCAAATCGTCAAAAATTAACTTCCTGGATTTAGGTCCTAAAACATTGATGCTAGCCTTGCTCATTTTTGTTCTACAAGTATAGTTTTAATTTATATTAGAGTCGTTAAATATTATGGGAAAAGATTCTACAAACATTGTGATGATAAGTATCTCTGTGAATGTTGTACTACAAGATAAGTGATTACAATTGCCGCAACTGTAGTTACATCTGTATTATTTCTTATTTTTGGAGTACCTTGTTATGTATTTAAACGTGATACGTGATAATTAAGCGCCTATCTCTATAATGTTATATACACACACGGTAGATTTCCAATTGCGGTCGTTTTGCGGGACATTCTAAAATATATTTTTAATTGTAAAATTTTTCTTCCGCAATTTGAAAATTTTGACCTGGTAACTCTTATCATGAATCTAATATATTCTAAAAATATCATTCGTCAAAAAAAATATAGTTGAAGATGATCAGATACATTTTCTTATAAATATATAAAATAATTCTATATACCAAATGGTGGAAGGGGGTTCTTTTTAAAAAATATGCCGAAAGAGAGTTAGATTTTATGTGTTTAAAAGAATTAAAAATAAAGAAAATATCTATCAATATAATTGGAAATAGTAGTTTTTTTATATCAGTGATTATTTTTATTCCTCCATAGGCTATGAATAAATTTTTTAAAGTAGCGTCTGTTTGAGGAATATTTTTCACATTCAAAATATATTTTATATAATACAAATAATCATCTAAAGAAGATTCCTCTTTACGAAATTCGTTTAATGTAATCTTTGAAATATCACCCATTTTTTCTAAAAATATATTGATATATTATTGTATTACAAATATGATGTTCAAATAACGTTTAAGAATTACAAATATTATATTCAAATAACGTTTAAAATTATTAAAATATATCTAAATATAACAAATAGTATGCCAGAACTTTATATGTTAGCTATAACTGTGCTAGCAGTTCCAGCTAGGCAGGTATCCGTAGAAAAAGCAATTTCTAGCCTTAAGTTTAAACTCTCTGCGCAGTAAACTAAATTAAATCCTGAAATATTAGAAAATATTTAAGTTATCCGTTCTAATTCTCTTTTTAAATATAAATAGTACAAATTTTATTATATTTAGGCGTTATTTTATTCTTTATTTGTCTAATTTATATTTACTTAGTTTATTAAAAATACTATTAGAATATCATGCATGATTAAATTCAAAAATTATGTAAATATAAAAGCACCCCAGCTCCTCCCCTAAAAAAAATAAAGTAATTGATTTGATTTCAATAACCTATAATACCATTATTTTATCTTTTCAAATTATAGATTTTTATAAAATTTAAAATATCTTTGAAAATAAAGTATGTTAATACTAATGTTTGCCTTCTAGAATTCAATTCTAACTAATTTACTTCTTAAGACAAAGACTCGCAATAGCAATTCACAGGGCCAATTACATCAGCTTCATTGGCAGTCTCATCTCACATGATGATTAGAATATATTTTATATAATTTTAATTGCGTTATATAAATTTTATAATATTTATAACTATATATTTTTTCGAATATAATGTACATGTATTACTCAAAATAAAATTAAAATATGCAAAAAAAAAAAAAAAATTTATTATTTTTAATAATTTATAATGAATCAAAATAATGTTAATATTTCAACTAATTATAATATAAATGTAGAATAAATTTTTAATGTTAATAATGTTATAAATATCGATATAATAGATGATAAATTGTCTATAAATAATGAATTACAGATAAAAAAACAGTAAACAAAACCAATATTCGGGATTCTAACGGAATTAAAAGACTATATTACGAATCTTCAAGCGAATCAGAGGATTCATTAAAGATGGAGAACAAGAAAAAGATGAAAGCTAAATCAGAGGATACTTTAAAGATGGAGAACCAAAAAAAGATGAATGATATTCCGTTGCAAAACAAATTATATTAATGATATATTTATGTTATTTCATTAAATAATATTTTAAATCTTATTCTCTTATAATTAATAAAGGTTTATAATTTTCAAGAGATTACATGTTGCTAAATTCAAAAAATATTCTAAAATTAAGAATTTTCCGAGGTCTCTGCATGAATTAAGTGAATTTATTAGGAATGTCTCAAATAACACCTTTAAATTCTTTACATCATAGATAAAAAATATTTTTTTAAAAAAAACCTATCAAAAAAAAAATGTAATACATTTATGCCTAAATAATAAACAGAATTGTTATTTGTCATTTCACATGAATTAAAATATTTTTTAAATGAACTCACATTTTTCCCATAGATAAAAATTGGAATCATTGAATATCTTTAGATAGAAATACTCAAAATCAATTATTTTGATGAAAATGTGTTATTGTTTATAATATATTTTTTAAAGAAATTTTTTTTTAAATGAAAATTATAAAAAAAAATATGTACGTCGATTGTTGAATATACTTATAAATAGATATAGGATGAGCTACGTAAATATATTTTCCTTTCTTCATTCTTCAGTCTTCTTTTTTCTCTTTTCAATCTTCACTCTTCTTTCTATCTTCTTTCTACAATCTTCTTTCTTTTCCCTTATATCTTCTTTAGATTTTCTTTTTTCTTCTCTTATATTTTCTTTTGTTTTTCTTTCTTCAATCTTCTTTCTTTTCTCTTATATCTTCAATTTTGTAATGGTGATCTTATAATTTCGTTTATATATGATATTTCTTTAATAATAGATAAAAAATATTATAAAGAAAATGATTTTTTAAATAAAAAAAAAGGAAAAAATACTCTCTCTGTGCCGTTTGTTTGTATAATGGAGCCCTGTTTTATCCCCTTCTATCACCATATACTCCGTCTTTCTCTGTTTACTTTTAGTCCGTGCATATCTAGAATATTTATCCAACTCACTCATCTTTCTTTCATTTCATCCTTGGATTCGGCAAGTATCACAATCATTTGCAAATATCATATTCCACAGGACTGTTTGAGGTATAGACTTGCTAATACATCTACCGCTGCGTACGCCAATGGTGTGTGCAGTTTGAGATTTTGGGTGAATTCTTGAGAAAATAGCTTGGAATACATCTATCTATTTCTATGATCTTATTCACATCTAGAATTAATCATCATTTTAATACATTCATGATCGTTTTGGCAGACTCTGTAATTTCGATATTTTTAATATAACAAATATATAAACTTAGGCCTTGTGATTTCTATTCTAGCAAAGTCGCGATTAGGAGTTAGAATTTAACAGGTTTTAAGACGGAAATAATATCGCCCATCATAGCACTTTATATTTATTTAATAAAATTTTATATATTATATTTTAAATAGAATATTATTTTATATTAACTTACTGATTTAAATAAAGATAAAAAATTTATTTATTAATCTAAAATAGAAACGTTCGATTTCGCTTTTAACAAAATTTAACATTTATATTTTTTTAAATTATTATTTTTTAAAAATGTTTTCAATTGTTTCTTTATGTAAATACAACTAATATATATTATATAAAAGGAAAATAAATATAACTATTGCTTTGAAGACAAAATAAATAGAGACGATTTGAATATGAATGAAATGATGTTGATTTATTATTGGATAAAAATAAAACAGGATAAAAAGAAATTTAAAAATTAGACATGTTTTTCGAAATATTTAAAATTTATATTAAAAATATAAAAAAATAATCAATTAATGTCTCTCAAAATTATTATTTATATATTAAAAACGTTAAATACTTTTTAAAAAAATTGCGGGAGAAATTAAAAAATTGCGGTAGTTTTGCGGGAGAGAGATGTCTGCGTGCATGACAACCCTGGTCGTGAGATAATTTGACCCATCATCCACTCACTCCCACACACTTTTGACTCTCATAATCTTTATAACCGAAGTATAGAGATTGCAAAGAACTGATGTTAAGAGAAGCCTTAATTATATCTCCCATGATACTGGAATTATATTTATTATCCTAAATAAATTTTTTGACATATATGAATTCGTTTTTTTACAATTCAAACATTAAAATATTATAGCGGGACACCCAATAATCATAAAAGTTTGCCAATCAGGTTATAGCTGGGATTTCCCCTTAATTTATTAGAATGGAAATAGAATGAAAATAGAATGGAAAAACCTTCTATTTTGTTATACATAGATTTAGCTATTCGTAAAAATGTGGTTATTTATTGAATATCTATTTTATGAACATTATATGCAAAGTACCGTAGTTTTTAGAACCAAAAACATTGGAATTATGGTAAGATGTTTATATCCTTTTCCATGAACTCCTATACAAAGGTGCAGATAATAACTACTACGTCATTTCCCTACTATCGAATCACTCTTGATGAAGATAAGTTTAAATTAGTTTTCCATTACTTATAATTTACAATTTCCTGATTACTTTTGATTGAAATTAATCTCTAGGCTTCATATAATTTTATCATCCATGCAGGTCCATAATCTTATATTTTCTCGGGGCTATATTTTGTGGGGTTTTTAGGTGCAGAGATAAAAATGTGGGTCGGAAAAGTTAGTTGTTCGCTACTAGACTAATAATTCAACAAGGTTCGAATATTCTATTAACCACATTAAGTTTTGAAACTTAATTATCTTGAGAAATCTAATCAAGGCTGCTCTTAACATTGGTTCTTTACAATCCCTATTTTATTGGCTTGGCTATAACGATTATGAGAGTCAAAAGTATGTGGAAGTGGGTGGATGGCGGATTCAAATTATCTCACGACTCTCAACTATCAAAAAAAAATTTTTAACCTAAAATAGTCTGTAAATTAGTAATGTCTTGCGATTATTAAAATTAACCGATTACAAAAAAAATATATTTTTTTGATAGATTTTTTTATAAATATAGATCATATGTTAATTTAGAATATTAATGATAAAATTTAAAATAATATTAAAATTATTTATAATGATTTATAATTTATGATTTATATAATAAATAATTTGAAGTGCAAATTTAATAAATTTAAAATAATATATTTTTAAAAATTGTCGTGCTAGTGGTCATTTGACGGGCTGAGGAATAAAACTTAAAGGGCATATAAGGGCTGGACCTGTTGAAGAACTCTATAACAAATTATAATGTGTTATATAAATTAATGTTGTTTTTAATCTATTTAGAAGTTTATTCTCTCTTGTTATAAACATTATTCTGTGAAGAAGATTCAACTTTAATTTTAAATTCCATAATATAAATAATTTAGATAAGAAAATTTTTTTTAAAAAAGTTTCCAGAGTTTGAAAATACTCTTCTAAATAAAGAATTTTTAAAGATTTTTTATTCTGAAGAATTTTATAAAATTAAGATATTCCTAATCTGGATATTTGATCAAATTTTACCTAAAATTCTAAATTCTCTTTTCTATAAAATCTTTTATAACATTTTGTAAATAAGCATAAAAATTTTTCATGATAAAATCACAAATTATTTTAAAAATTTTATTGATATTCCTAAAAGATATTTTTAATTTTCTGACCATTAGAAGTAATTTTTTGCATATGCTGTAAAAAATAAGGCTTAAGGAAGGAAAATGTATTTTAGATAACAAAGAGATCTATATAGTTATGATTAAATGAATTTTTTAAAAAACCAATAATCTGCTGTTATAAAATAAACTTATTTTTATCCTTCTTATATCTATTTTTAAGCATAGAAAATCAATTCGAAATAGTCGATGGGCTAATACTCACTTAAGATTTTTATAATAAAAGGTCTAACTAAAAATGCTATTTAATTTTTAAAAAAAATATTAGCAAATAAAATTAAAATGAAAATTTTTATTTGTATTTTATTCTTATTCCTTGTAACTCTGTTGGGAGAGGATCAATGCTGTGAGTTTTTAGGAATTCTGTTTTTAAATATTTTTTAGTAAACGAGTAACCACTGAGCCATTTTTTCTACAGTGTCGGTCGCTAACTTCTATTATTTTGTAAAGGCTTAGCCAAATAAAACGCGTATATCGCCCTTCTATTAATAGTAAACCTAAAGATTGTGTTTTTGTTCCTTATAGAAGCCGCTACATAAAATATTTTTTGATTTAACAAAAATATTTGAATGATACTTTTCTTTAAAATTTTGATTCTGCATATGTTATGATACAGTTTAATTTTGGGTATTCAACAGATTCTATTTCATTGGTATAATATATAGCCATAGTGTCTTTTTTCACTTTTCTTTTTTCAAACAATTCTAATAGGATGATAGGATACTGTTTTTAAAAAAATAAAATATTAATTAAAATACCACCTTTTCATTTTATTATTATATATTTTATGAAATTAAATTATGATGTAAGTATTATATCTTTACTGATTCTATAAATTTTTATTTTTTTATAAAGATATAATATATTTTAAAAAATTAAATAAACTAATTTAATGGTAAAAAATACAAAATTCCTCTTTTTATATATAATTGGACTAAATAAAGATTCAAAAAAAATTATTTCTCAGGGTTGAGCATAATCAAGGATCGGTTATACAGTTAATCGGAACAAATTATCACAAGCTAAGGAATATTAATACGTGTCTTATGATTCAGTCTAGGGAAGTCATATAAAATTCTACGAAGAAAAAGTAAATAAGTTCCTTTTCTTTTTATAGTTATATAGTTAAAAATCGGTTTCCAAAATAATTTTTTTTGTTTTTTTCTCCCTTAATGTTTAAATATACAACTATTCAGACTTAAATAAAGTTTTTTCAAATTCTTAAATGGTAAAAATTCTTTATTGTGAGATTTTTTTTTAGTTAATTTTGTAAAATAATTTTATACCTTATTCTATTTGCGATTGCATAATGTAAGGAGTGTGTTTATACCTCTCTCATTAACAGACATATTTTTGCCTGTTAAACTAAAAAAATAACCTTGATTTGGTGAAACATATCGACAATTTGAAGCAATCAGTTTTTTAAAAGATTTTATTATTTTTATATTTAATTCTTCTAATTAATAAAACAGTTTTCTAATGAATTAACGTCCCACAAAACTAATTATCATAGGGTAACAAGTTATACTATGACTTTAAGTTACACAGATAACTATCAATGTATAAACAATGCTTCTTTCCCAAGAAACAGTATCCAACATCTTGAAGAGGGATCAATATTTGTAGAAAATAATAATTATTAATAAATTTATAATAGGTTTAATTCTAGCAATTACTAGTTGAATTGATTATTAGTTTATAAATATATTTATTGGAGTTTTTATTTTTATAATATTTGAAAGTAATTTGATTTTAGATATTAATATTATTTATTTTATAAATCGCTTGATATTTTATTATTATTATTAGGTGGTTTTAAACGAATATAAAAAGCATATGAAATTTGGAGAGAATATAATTTTTAGTATAACTAAAGTTTGTCATGTAATTTATAACAATTATCTTACACAATTATGAAAATGATTTATTTAGATTCAAGAGCAGCATTGGATGTTGAAGGAAATTTGATATGGTTGAACCATGTAATTTAGGACAGATGCAGCTAATTTTTGAAATTTTGGATCTTAAGTTCAACGATCTCAATAACGTAGATTCAAACTTATATCGCTTTGTTGATTTTCAAAAATTTAACACTTGACATGAACGGTCTCATTTCAATATAAGAAGAATGTCTCATGTGTAGGTGGTAAATCGCGGGACAGACTTTAACGAATTTCTATCGAAAGGCAGATGGATTAGTAATTTATCAATACCTTTAAAGGCGTCACGAACACAATATTTATTGAGCAGGAAGATAAAAATCTTTCAAGTTGTTAAGAATGCAAAAATGCTAATATTCTTAAATAAATTTTGAAAAAGTTTGGGGGGGGGGGAGGCTATTTTTATTATTCTTATTATATGAAAACTTGGTTCTTAAACTCGCAATTTTTTTCTTTTTGTGAAGCAATAGATTCCAATCCATTCAATGGATTCTGGAATATTTTTTCTTGAACAAGTTAACGCATTTCCCTTCCAAATCATTGAATGGGAAATATAAATTTAATAAATTTTATGTATGTATTAAAGAAAGGGTATACCGATTTGAGACTAGTTAAAATCAAATTTATTAAATTATAAAAATGTAATAAATAAATATATTTTAAAAAATTTTGGACAAAAAAAGAATTTAGATTCTAGGCTGATAAATGTGAACCTATTCAAATAATTATTTAAAAATTGTACCCTAAAAATATGTTAAATTTTTTTTATTAACGGTATTTACATATTGCCAAGCCTACTCGAAATCTCCACAAAACTCAAAAGCACATCAAAAATAGGGTTTTTATTATCTCTACTAAAAATAATTAGAAAATTAATAAACTTTTTAAAATATTTTACCATTAATATCAAAGACCCGCAGGCCCGGCCCTAGGGCCGGAAAGTATTTAAAATTTTTAAATTTACCCGGGAAGGGCCGGGGAAATATTTTTGAATATCTGGTCTGTGCCTAAAGAATTTTTTAAAAAAATCCTGGCTGGATATATTTTAAAAGCTAAATATTTAGTTTCTAAATATTCTAAATCGCCATTATGAACTATGAAAATTAAAAATAAATAAATATATTTAAAATAAATCCTGAGAGGGTAGTGCAAATGGTACCTCTGCAGTTCTAATATATATAATGCAATGTATTTATATAAAATTTTACCACTCATTTCCAGAAACTCGAGTCGATCCTTATTTCCTTTCTAATGATTCTATATTAAGGGTGTGACAAATCCATAAAAGTCAGATTGGAAAATTCACCATACTGTGATATTCAAATATTTTGTTGATCGCCAAATTTAAGACTTTCAAGGCGAGATTTTCTAAAGGCGTTGTCTAAAATTTTGTTAATTCTATCCCTACTCTAGCGAAAGTAATTTATTTTATAGAGGTAGAGTAAACTTCTTTGCCGTCCTTTTTATCTGACAAAATACTTTTGATGTCCTTACTGCTACCATAGTAATCATTTTATAAAGGTAGAGTAAACTTCTTTGCCGTCCTTTTTATCTGACAAATTACTTTTGATGTCCTTACTGCTACCATCGTAATCAATTTCGTTCGGTTGAGACAGGGCGTAGGCTGAACAATCGTGTTTCTCGATAGAATGAGGTCCTCAGGCTTCATCAAATCCTTTGGATGTTAACCTGTTCTTCATTAGAGACAAATATCTTAGACTCTGCTCTAGCACTCTGAAACATTCTTCTGTTATTGAAATGAGACCGTTCATGTCAAATGTTAAATTTCTGAGAATCAACAAGACGTGGAGAAGTTAGAATCTAGGTTGTTTAGATCTTGAGCCCAAGTCCGAAATTTCCTAAGATTTTAATGAGTTAAATGTCCGCGGGACAGTTTTTACCAAATTTCTATCCAAAGATTAAATATTTTAAAGAGTTTTAATTTATTTAATATTAATATAATAAAATAATTAAATTAAATGAATTATAATCATGATATTTTATGGAATTTTAATAAAATACACTTAAACTATTACTAGTATAAAAAAAGAATTGTGTTCATTAATGTTTAAATTTAAAACATATTTATGTTTTACCTAAGTTTTCATAATCTCATTTTTTTTTCCACGTGAGATATTGCATAACTCAGCTATTTTCCCAACAATATCACTCCAAATATTGACGCTGACACATTACGGATTCGCTTAAAATAAAAAGCATTATACAATTCTAAAAAGGTCATCGGAGCTTCAGTCTCTAATACATATTAGGATAAGAACGAAATATATATTTAAATCTTATCAATAACTGATTAAAGCCTTACTAGGAAAATTATATTGATATTTTAAGATAGAATTACGCGTTAAAATTATCCTCCTTAAACCGATAATTTAAGATGCTCCATAATACCATTGAATTTTTAGCTTCGGGATTCAAATGATACACGACCACACCCCGCCAAATGAAACTACCTGCATCAAACAGTACCCTAACCTCGATCTAATCCAGCACATTATAGGCATTTAAAAGTTGAATTACAGGCGTGCACCACCACATCCCAGACATTGATAGGTTTAATCGGATAGGTCCATTCTGTATAACCTATCTTATTTGTTATAGTGTTCATAAGTTGGATTACAGGTTCATAGCATTACTGAGAAGTTATTTCCAATATCAAAATCGATATACATAATTTTAAATCGATTTTAAAATAATTCATTTTAATTTTCGTTGCTTACAACAATCAAAAATATGATAAGGAAAATACTGAGTAGAATACATTTATTAGTCTTATTATATACTTTAAGTTATCATTAAACGTAATTTTATAGATATTGCTTTAGTGACCGTGATTTATGTATAATCCGCAATCTAGAATTAAATCATTTTAAAAATAAATATTTAACTAAATTTATCTCCAGGAATCTTTACCATGAAAAATGGTACGATTGTATTTTAAAAAATTGTTATGGTTCTTTCTTTAATTTTGGAATTCTGGTCCTATAATTTCGTTTGTAACACCTTAGAATCTTTGGAAATTTTGGACCTAGGGTTCAACTATCTCAACAACATAAATTAAACATTTGACATGAACGCTCTTATTTTTATATCAGAAGAATGTCTCAGATAGCTAGAATAGAGCCTGGAATATTTGTCTCTATTGAAGAACAGGTTAACACATTCCCCTTCCCAAGCATTGAATAGAATGAAGAAGCATGAGGACCTCATACTATCGAGAAACATGTTATTGAAATACCAGTCTACGCCTTGCCTCATCCAAACGAAGTTGAATACAATGCTAAAAGTTAAGGGAACAAAATTAATTTATCAGACAAAAAGGATGGCAAAGAAGCTTACTTTGACTATAAAATTAATAACTAATTCAAAATCTCTTTCTATGCCCTTAGAGGGTCGTGATTCTTTGGAAGTCTTGAATTTGGCGATCAACAAAATAATTCAATATCCATTTCAGTTAGGTTAATTTCCCAATCTGACTTTTATTTATCACTCAATAATATAGCAATCTTTAATTTAAAATCATTAGAACTGGAGTTTCTAGAAATGAGTGGTAAAATTTGATATAATGACATTTTATTAAATGTATTAGGGTGCATGCAGAGGTACCATTTACATGGCTCTACAGGGATTTTTTTTTAAATTTCGACCCTATTTTTTTCCAATATTGAACTTTATTTAGATATAAAATTAAACGCAAGTTTTTAACGTTGGGCGCGTGGCGGGCAGATTGAAAAAGTTTTTTAAGTAATAGGCGGAAGTGGGCGGATATATTTTTGTTTTTTTACAGGCAAAATGGCCACAGCTATTGGCGGGCGGGCTGGTTAAATAAATTTCAAAAAATTGAGGGGGAAGGGTTTATTGGCTAAAAACCCGTCCATTGCGGACCTCAGGCCGCACCCCAGTCTAAAAAATTATACCTCAGCTAGATATTAGGACCAGACCTTAATACAGTAACTGGTCCGTGCTAGAGCCAAGAGAAGGCACCAAATATACTATATGTAATTTTATTAACTGGTCTAGCGGAGCCTTATAGTGTAGAGCCAGTCGTCTTTTTCAATATTTTATGTGTCTGGTTTACCCGAAAGAATTAGGACCAGGCATTATATTTTTTAGCCCGGTCATGGTTTAAGATCGCGGACCGATGAGCAGTCATCCTATCCGGGCCTATCTATTTATGTATTATACACTCATGGCACTACCTACCCAGAAAATATTTTCATACATATTAAAGAGATAATTGCAATTAATTATGCCATTATTTATCATTTTAAAGCTAGCAAAATAATTATGTTGCTAATAAGTAATATTACATATGAACAGCTTACTCATCATAACTTACAAGACTTCGTTGAATTATTATTTTATAACTATATCTACATATCTCTATCGGTAAAATTTAGATATTTAATTATATACTTTAATTTAATGATTTAATTATTAAATATTCATACAATTTGTGCATTATTATATCTTTTACTTTAGAATAATTTGATAACATAATGCTTTTTCACACTAATGTTAATCTATGCGACAAATGATTGTTTGTTAACTACAAAAATATTTCGCGGAAATCTATTGAAAAGTGTTTTTATTCCTGCCCAAATTATCTTAAACTATTATAAAAAATTATATACGACATTGCCCTTAGATCTTAGTGTTGTTTACTGGCTCGATTTGCCGATTTTTAAAAACGGCTTACTCAATATTTAAAACAGAAACATATTGCCTAGTTCTCGAGATTTTGTTGGTGGATGTTCGAATCTTTAAATCATCTATGAGAGATAGATAGATAGATAGATAGATAGATAGATAGATAGATAGATAGATAGATAGATAGATAGATAGATAGATAGATAGATAGATAGATAGATAGATAGATAGATAGATAGATAGATAGATAGATAGATAGATAGATAGATAGATAGATAGATAGATAGATAGATAGATAGATAGATAGATAGATAGATAGATAGATAGATAGATAGATAGATAGATAGATAGATAGATAGATAGATAGATAGATAGATAGATAGATAGATAGATAGATAGATAGATAGATAGATAGATAGATAGATAGATAGATAGATAGATAGATAGATAGATAGATAGATAGATAGATAGATTTCAAGGAGAATTATTGACAAATTCCTTAGAATGATGTTTTAAAAATTTAATTAGGAAAACAGGTATAGTTATTAAATTGATAACTTATATTTGTATGCATCTCAAAGATTATTTCTTTATCTTCCTATCTAAAATTTATTAATAAACGTGATATTTAATATGGGTGTGTATAATAATGCACAAATTGTATGAATATTTAATAATTAAATCATTAAATTAAAGTATATAATTAAATATCTAAATTTTACCGATAGAGATATGTAGATATAGTTATAAAATAATAATTCAACGAAGTCTTGTAAGTTATGATGAGTAAGCTGTTCATACGTAATATTACTTATAGCAACATAATTATTTTACTAGCTTTAAAATGATAAATAATGGCTTAATTAATAACAATCTCTTTAATATGTATGAAAATATTTTCGGGTAGATAGAGGCATGAGTGTATAATACATAAATAGATGGCCTGGATAGGATGACTGCATATTGTCCGCGATCTTAAACCATGACCGGACTAACAAATATAGTGCATGGACCTAATTCTTTCGGGTAAACCAGACACATAAAATATTGAACAAGACGATTGGCCCTACACTAAAATTAAGACTCCACCCGCCCAGTTAATAAAAATAGATATAGTATATTTAGCGGCTTTTTCTTAGCTCATGCGGGCATGGGCTAGTCACCCTATGAAGGTCTGGGAGAATGATCTAGCTAAGGTATAATTTTTTAGACTGAGGTGTGGCCTAGAGGTCTGCAATGGCCGGGTTTTTAGCCAATAAACCCCTCCCACTCGTTGTTACGAAATTTATTAAACCCTGCCACCCGTTCACTTATAATTTTTAAAAATATTTGCACTCCCATCTGTCAATTTATCTATAAATTTTAAGAACTATCGCAGGTTATAGATGATATGAGGAAGGGCAATTCAATTAAAAACATGACATATAAAAAAATAGAAAATGAACTAAGTATTGTAAAAAACTGTCTCTACAAGGCAGAAAAAATAGTGATTCCTTATAATATGAGAAAAACTATTTCGCAGGATCTACATGCCGGACACTTGGGAGCAGGAAAACTTAAGCACTAGTAAATGATTATTTATAGTGGCCTGGCATAAATGCTGAAATAGATTTAAAGGTAAAAAACTGTGAATTATGCAACATGTGGTCAGATAACCCGAAAACTATACAACATTTATGGGCTCCTATACTTAAACCACTCGAAAGATTACATATAGTACGCAGGTCCATTCTTTCAAAGATATTGGCTAGTAATAGTGGATGCATACAGTAAATACCTCATCATCACTCCGATGAAATCTATAACCGAGAGAACATTAAATTAGCTCATGAAAATTATAATCTTTTATTAATTATAAGAGAATAAAATTTTAAAACATTATTATGTGAAATAAATTAACATTAGAAAATAATTAATTAATTTAATTTCGTTTGAATGTTCGATGGAATAACTGGCATTTTCTGAATCTTCTTCTTTAACGAATCGTAGAATCGCTGGAAGATATAGAATAGATTCTCTTACTTCCTTTTCTGTCACTATCACTGATTTGATCTTTGCTGGTTTTAATATTACTTGGTTCATTTGATGTTATTTCGTTTACTTGAAATTTGAAATCGAATTTATTATTTATTGTTACTTGATCTTTTTGTATTTGCATCTTTATATCATTATTAATAATTATATTTTTTGCTCCAATTAGAGTGTAATTTGTTGAAATATTAACATTATTTTGATTCATTATAAATTATTATAAATTTTAAATTATTTTTAATAAATTAAATTATTTAAAATTAAATTGTAGAAAGGCAAACACAATCAAATTGATCTTTTTTTAGTGTTTTAACTGAAAATTATAATATTTTCAAATATAATTTACTATAATACTTTATTTAAAAAGATATTTTAAATTTTATAAAAATAGATTGTTTTTTTATTATTTAAAGTTAATAATGTTTGTTTGCCTTGTAATAGTGTTTATTCCATGTATAATTTGTAAATTATCTTTAGGAATTTTGATTTTAATTCCATTTCTTGCACTGTAGATCTATAAATTGGAAAGATAAAATATTGGTGGGCATTCCAAATTTTTTTAAGAGGAGGGTCGGGGGTGCTTTTGATTTATATTATCATAATTTCTGATTTAATTTAATCTTGATAATCTAATAGATATTTAGACAAATTAATTTTTTTTATCTCATAAATAAATAGGATAAAAACAAACATGCGCAAATACAAGGAATAAAATAACGCATAAATATAATAAAATTTGTACTATTTATGTTTAAAAAGAGAATTAGAGCGGATAACTTAAATATTTTCTAATATTTCAGGATTTAATTTAGTTCTCTGCGCATAGAGTTTAAACTTAAGGCTAGAAAATGCCTTTTCTAGGGATACCTGCGTAGCTGGAACTGCTAGCATAATTATAGCTAACTTATAAAGTTCTGGCATACTATTTGTTATATTTAGATATATTTTAAAAGGTTATAATCTTAAAAGTTATTTAAATATCATATTTGTAATTCTTAAACGTTATTTGAACATAATGAGTGATATTTCAAAGATTACATTAAACGAATTTCATAAAGAGGAATCTTCTCTAGATGATTATATTTATTATATAAAATATATTTTGAATGTGAAAAATATTCCTCAAACAGACGCTACTTTAAAAAATTTATTCATAGCCTACGGAGGAATAAATATAATCACTGATATAAAAAAACTACTATTTCCAAATATATTGATAGCTATTTTCTTTATTTTTAATTCTTTTAAACAGGTATCAAGTAAGAACATATTTGACTTTTAAAAACATTAATATAAACAGTAGGGGTGACTGGGGTTAGTCGAACCAATTTTTACAAAATTGGCTATAGCTCCTGTTTTTTTATAGATAATATAAAAATAATATATGATTGGATACCTTAAACTATACTCTATAAAGGTGCCTTATAAAAAATCTTAAGTATATAATCATTTTTTTTAATTTTATTTTTTGTAAAAGTAAAATTTTGTTTAACAAGCCCCAAGAGCGGGGTAGGGCAAACCACTTCGAGGGGCTTCCTAAACCATTGGTTTTTTTAGGCCATAATAAATTGAAATGCATTTTTATTTATTAATTATGATATGTATAGAATAATTTTATTGTTTTATTGTTCAAAATATTTTAATACTTATAAATTTAAGCTAATTATATATAAAAATTGAAACTTAATTTTGGCTAATTTAATAAACATTTTGGACATAAAAAAATATGAATATAAGAAAAAATAATAATAACGTTCCGAAATTTCTTAAGCAAATTGAAGAGAATGAGATTGATTTATTTTCTCTTTATTATCGGAGGAGAAAAATTTAATAAAGATTTTAATAACAATTTGAAATATTTTGATATTCACAATACCTAATTATGGTATTATTTAATATTCATTATTAAATTTATTAGAACCCGATAAATAAGTAGCATTGCGATCAATAGTTTTTTTTTTCAAACATATTATCAATATTTTTCCAGTTTAAAATATTTGCCCGTATATGATCATGTTTATTTTTTTAAGCTGACAATTAAACGTTAAATCACGTACAAATAAAAAATGATCAATAAGCTTGAATTATCTTTTAAATTTTTGATAAAATAGTTAAAACATTCAATCATGTCACAAATTTGTAATCTATAAATATCAAATTCTCAATCGTCTTATTTTCGAAAAAAACAGTATAATTCTTATTAAATTTGTTTTTTGCACACTTCTAGGTAAGGAGATTAGAAGAGTTTGTTATTCAGACGTTGAATGTAATGTAGCTGCTCTAAAGGTATATGTGTTTGAAAAGTATATTTTAAATATAACATTGGATTGTGCATACCAAGTAAACTATTAGATAATTTTTATAATTATATTATTTTAATACATATCAGGATACCCAAGATGAATCTGTTGATTTCTTCTATTGGAAAGAATAGTGTATTGAAATCAGATTGAAATAGAAGTAATTAATAAATTAAAATATAAATCATTTAAAAAAATTGACATTCTTCTCATATCATTATAGTTATAATTTGCGGGTATTAAGGTTTGGAAACTTTTTTTTTAGTGAAATGTAATTTTTTTTATTTAAAATTTATTATAATATATATATATTATTAAAAAATGAACAAAGGTCATATAACGAATATAAAAATAGCACATATATATATAAATTTAAAACAAACAACTGGATAAAAAAAATTAAGAAATTGTTTACTTGCATTGATATATGGAATTGTGAATAGCAATCCAGTCACTTAGAAGAATAGCCATCGTAATGACTTGAAATCGAAGGCTTCATTACGAACCTATTTGGCTTAATTTTCTCCCTAATAATGTGTTAAATTTAAGCAATTGCTTAATGACAAGTGGGATAAATTTACTTTAACAATGTCTAAATATTTGTTTATTTTCAAAATGTTGAAGGTATTAAGCTGACACTCTGAAATCTTTTGTTGATTGAGAATAAGTGATTAGGATCTACAATATTCTAGATGCTGATAATTTTAGGAGCTTTTTATGAATAAATTTTTAATATTCGTATGCCATGGCAGGCGCCCTAGAGATTTACAATGCAAAGGTTGGCGTGTCCTTTGGGCAACATTTAGAAGGAAGTGATATATCGCAGTCAAGTATATACAGTTATTTGTCCAGATTGAGAATTTAGAATGGCCTGACTTGGACATTGTGCTAATGAATTAATCGATAAGGAATAATCAACGATTAAAGTACTAGTGAAAAATCCTATGCTTTCTAAAGATGGGTGTTGGCCTGCAATACCCAGGTTGACAATTAATCACCCAAATGTGAATATCTCTTCTAGGTCAAGATCACGACCAGTAGGTATTAAACTTATACTTAATCAAAAGAGATAAAAGCAACAGTAGAGATGGTTGGGAGAGGGTAAAAATCAATCCATTTTTACACGGAAGTTAGGTTTGGAGCTACGATTTGTCCGAAAATTTTATAGTGACAATATTCTCCTTGCGCATATATGCAAATCAAAATAGGAAATCTCTGTATAAATGATTGGGTTTATTTCATGGCATATATGATCTCACATGTTAAAATAATATTTAAGTAGAAATAACGAATGATGGATAGGTAATTCATATAAATTGGTTGTTAAAAATTATCACAAGGAAGAATAATTTTATCATCGATTTTTAAATATGTGGACTCGTAGTGTATGTAAAATTTTATTCTGGATGGTTATTGTAGAATATGGGAATAAACAATTTATTTAATATTATTAAAAAATTGTCACATTATCAGAAAATTAAAAAGGAAGGTAAATAAGTATTTCGCGCAATCTTTAAAATGAATGTATTATATCAAATGTAATAAAAATTAAAAAAGTCAATTATTCAATTAAAGTTATGTTAATATAAAATAATTAACAAAAAAAATAAGTTAATTTTAGGTTGCACAATATAAAAGAATTAATAAAAAAAAAAGAAATTTAATTATGGGTGCAATAAAAAAAGAAATGATAAATAAAGCAAAAGTTAACATCATCTACAGTTCGAAATTTGATTGTTATAATCATGTAGCATCTGTTTTTGTGATGCTGACTCGCGTTGGATGTCGTTATTGCTTTAAATTTTATCGATTCTCTCTGGATTCCAAAGATTATCTCTAATAGGTGCCTTTAAAATTGTTATTATTGTGGTATCTTTAATAATAATTTTTAAATCTTGAATAAAATCTTGGAAAATCATGAATGTAAGCACTATTCCTTTTATTAAACTATATTGGTCACGGTTTTCAGGTCTAAACAAAAACGAATATCAGTTCAGGTTCGGATAAAAATAACGGTTCCAAGTTCAGGTTAAGATAAAAATATCGGTTCGATTCGAACTTCTAAAAACCGGTTTGAACATTTTTGTATTCAAACCTACATTCGAATTATGTATAGGGAAGAATATTTTTTTTATTTTATCATTAAAATAAAAAACATACATACACCTTCATTTTTATTAAGAGGATATTATAAAATAATATTTAATTTATAAATATAACAAATAAAGATCAATGATTAATTTTATTCTTTCAATTTTTATTTGTGATTAATATTTTTTTGATCTTTTTTGCGCATTCATTCTTGTGATGTATTATTTTAAAAATGCTATTTTTAAAATTAGAAAAAATTAATATTATTTTTTGTTTATTATTATGTTTTAATAAATAGATATATATATAGAGAAAAAAAATAAATAAATAATTATTATTGCGTTTTTAATTTTTTTATAAAAAAATTAATTCATCCATTTCTAGTTTTGTTTTGCAGAACAATCATTTTCAGCTTTACTTAAATGTGATATTGAATATCTTTGTTAATAAAATTAAGAAAGACATTACCTTTAAATATATGAAAATTTATTATATTATATCATTCAACAAATAAAAATATATTAAATAATATTTATTTATATTATAAAAAACTTTAAGTAAAATAAAATGATATTTTTTATACAAATTAAAATTACAAGTTTTTTTAAATTTTTTTACAATTATTTAAAATTAGGTCTTTTTTCAAGTGTTGAACATATCTTTTAAAATTTTTTTAGCCCCCATAAGTATTTTTGCCTCTGTAATGTTCTTAAGTTATACATAATTTGTAAGAAAATTCTTTTATCATATATTCTAATATTGTTTCTAATAATTTTTTTTTAAATATTATTCATTTATCATAAATTATTAATAATAGTTATTATATGAAGGGTGGGAAAAAAGAATAATTAAATGTTTTTATTAATGGATTTTGAAGTTTAATTTGTTTTTATAATTTTAAAACAAATGTTTTTTCAATTAAATCGGGCCAGATATATACCTTTAAAAATCATAATTAATCGTCTTATAATCCTTAGAGCTTTGAGATCTGCTCAAATTCCCTCTAATCTTGAACTTTTCGGTCTCTTCAGATCTGAAAACGGCCTGATGGGATTTCTCAAATTCCTTAGAAGCATGGTCAATTCTTGGTATAGATAAATATTCAAATATCTCAAGAATAACTATTCATTCCCATCATTTCCACTACCCTTACAATTTTGGAAATTATCTTTTTTCAAGGAACATAGCTCTCAACATACGCAAACTTATGTATGAAGCGCGCGAAGGCTTCTTAAGACAAAAACTCGCTATAGCAATACACAAGGTTAATTACATTAGCTTTATAGGCAGCCCCAACCCACAAGATTATATTTTTTGTGCCCCCCTCCCTCTTTTTTCCCTTATTAATAATATATGTATTTAGTAACATAAATTTAAATATTAAAATCTGCCACATATTTTTTATTTAAAGATTTAGAATAAATTACTTTCATTATCCGTGACCTAACCACAGAGTTGTTAAGGAGCGGCGCTATAGGAGTGGCTTTCAAAAACAAATGAGGAGCGGGAACGGGAACGGGACCTAGTTCTTTGTATAGCTGGAGTGGAGCAGCGCCTATCCATCACGCCTTTAAATTTAATGTATAAATTAAATTATTTTTTAAATATCAATATAATTTGTTAATTATAATTAAAAATGAAATTTTATTTTATTTATTTATCCATTATTAAATGTTTAGCCGAGTTTTATATTGGTTTTGCATCTAATCATTTTAAATATTATGCATCAATTTTCTTTTTTATATTGAAAAGAAAATTTTGTGAATCATATTAATATTCATTTTATAGATATATAATAAAAAATAGTTTTAGATATTAGATTTAAAGATCATAGATGAAGAAATCGAATTTCCATTTACATCTTACAAAATATATTTTTACCTTCTAAAAGATGTTGATAAATGATCAAACAAATTTAAGGGCAAAATGTCTTTTGTGTTTAAATAAAACTATTGAATTTTCAAAAGTGAGCAGCTTCAATCTAAAAAAGCATCTAAAAGTAAAAAATCTTTCTTTTAAATACAAAATGATTTGGAAGATTTTTTTTGAATTCCATGAAATTGTTCTTTAGGAAGATAATATATTGGACAAATATTTTTTAATGATAGCAAAATTACTATTTTTGATAAAATTCCCTGAATTAAAAAATATCTTTATAAAATACACCCCGCTTCCCTCTGGTGCTCTTGTGGAGCGCGAGTCTATTATTGCAAAAGAGGTCTTAGAGGAGAGGCGTGGATGTTTGTTAGATTGTAATTTAGAAAATTTATTCCTTTTATAAGCTAATAAAATGTTATAAATATTTTGATAGATCATTTAATATAAAAGCTTTTTGATAAAAAAAATATGATTTTGTTTCGTATACCTTCTAAAAAATGAAAATCAATGAAGCGGTTATGGAGTGGCACTCCTACTTGAAGAGGGAGCTAGCTCCTTTTAAAAATGTAGTAGCGGGAGTAAGAGTTAGCTCCTTTTGAGAAGGTAGGAGTGGGATCGGGAGCTAGCTAAAAAGGAGCGTTAACAACTCTGCCTAACCATATTATGTATTTTAAATTTCTTGAGAAGGTTTGGAATTGTTTGTTAAATAAAAATTATTTCCGATTTTCTTTCTAAAATAACTTTATCCAAATCGTGGAGAGTCTTGTCTAAAAAAGAACCAATAATATTTTGTAACAAATTGATAGATTAAAGAATACAGGTGGCTTGAAAGAATTTCAGGCGCGTATATGTACACATTCTAATTAAACTCATAATTTTGATTAATTAATAAACACCAAAAAATTATTTAAATATGGTTAAATATATGAAATGATTATGCTCAGCTTTAACCTTATTTATATTTTGTCTTATCATCCTTAAGACGCCAATATGAGGTTAGATTATTATTAACTTTTATTTGTTAAATAATTATATTAAAAATACATCCTATAATAATAAAATTCTCATAATGTAAAAAGGCTTAAAATCGGAGGTATTACTGAAATTTATTTTATTAATTATTTTCTGTAAATCTAAATGTTAAATTCGTTTAGCCATTTTAAACAATTTGCTTGTGAATCAGTCCAATTTTAGAACCTTTCATTTAGATAAATTTTATTTTAAAAGATCAATTGTGTAAAATGAATGAAAAAGTAAATAAACATACTCAATATTCTTTTCTTATATTTATCAGAATTTTTTTAGTAGCTTAATATTTAAAATAACTGTTAAACTTAATTATAGTTTATTTATTATATGTTAAAAATATATAAATTCAATTCTAAGATGTAAGAAAATCTAAATTAGGATCGTAACTCAGAATTTCAGGTAATTTTTTATTCTTATCTATGAAGGGGTAGGTTTATTATTAACTATAGTTCTTTCAAATTACTATTCTAATATTTTAAATAATAATATATAAGTTATTAGATATATATATATAAGTTGGTTGTCAAATTCGAAAATTCTAGAATTATAATAAAACGGTATATTATTGGAAATTTTTACATTATTTAATAAATTACTTTTTATTATTTAAATCCATTTTACCTTTAATTTACTCTAAAAATCTATTTTATTAATTCAACGATTATAAATAGTTGCTATATATAAATTATAATATATATATTTTAAAAGAAAAACAAAAATGTTCAAATTTGACGGAAAATTCAATCCCTCAAGTATTATTTTAATTTAATTTATTTTAAATGAAATATCTTAAGAGTTTAACTCTTTACTTAATAATTTATCGCAAGATAAAGGTATTTTAAAAAAAAATAATTTAAGATATTTTGATTCCCTTTTACCTTTTGAAATATTGAGTTGGAGCCTTTTAATGATATCTTCTTTATAATTTTATGAATTAAATTATAATAAGATCAAATTTAGAAATAGGCTTGGAATCATAAAATTACTTAATTAGAATATATTTATTTTGTAAACTTTACTTGATTTACAGATGGTATTTTGCATTTTTGCTGCAAAATTTATAAACATAGACAAAATAGAGCAAATTATAGATATATATATACGTAGCCTAATCCCTCCTGTACAAAATGTAAAAAAACAGTAAAATTTTATTTAAAATAATTATTGTATATATAAATATGTTTTACAAGTAATATTCCATGTCTCTTTGTGAATATCTACTTCCTCCAGTGATGAACGGATAATTATCTTTGTCCAGATATGTTGATTCTTCTGGTATAATTTTGTCGCCAAAATATTTTTAAAATATAATGTATAATTTTGATTATTAATAGTTATTTTTCTCTAGATAAAAATTAAATGATACCAATATGTAATATTATTAAAATCACACATATAGTAAATACATATACCTTTATTTTCAAACTTTTTTGTTGAATCTGATCAAATATTTTCTATCTTCAAAAAAAAACTCCAAACTGTTTTATTATTTTCATTTTTTTTTATCTATTGCTCTTACGAAGTAATTTATTTTAGTATTTATCCCTTGTATAGATAAATAGAGATTTAGCATTATATGGTCAGAAGGGCACTCCTTTAAATTTAGTACTGTTGCTATTGATTAAATATTTGAAATGCGTGTACTGGACCTCAAAATTCCAAAGTGATGTCCATTCTTCAGAAACTAATGATTAAATATTTCAGTAAATTAAAGAATTGATGCAAGTGTTGCTGAAACCAAAATGAACTCCGACATGTATATAAAAAAATCCAAGTTTTACACAAGGATAAATACTAATATAAATTACTTTTCCAGATCTATCGATAAACAAAAAACAAATAATCACCGTTAAATAGATTGAAGTTTTTTTTGAAGATAGAAAATATTTGATCATATTTTAGCAAAAAGTGCCAAATTCTTTTATATAAATCTGTATAATGATAAAGGTATATGCATTATGATATTCATAATTTTTACAATACAGATTGGTATCATTTGATTTTATATAAAGAAAAATAATTATTAATAAACAAAGTTATATATTATATTTTGAAAATGTTTTGACGACAAAATTATACCCGAAGAATCAACATATCTGGGTGAAGATAATTATCCTTTCATTGGAGGAATCTAATACTCACAAAGGGACATGAAATATCAACTGTAAAACATATTTATATATATAATAATTATTTTAGATAAAATTTTATTTTTTTATATAACTTTAAAATAGAATATGCGTATAACCTTTATTGGATATTTTTAAATTATCATTTTTTTTCTATGAATTTTGCACAAATCCAGAAAATTATTTAAATACTAATTTATATATACATTGTTTGAAATAGATAACATTCACGTCAATATTAAATCACAATAGATGAGTGGTTGAGGGTGTTATAGAGGAGAATATTAGAATCTTAAAATAACGAGTTTGATTCGTATAATTTAGCAAGATTTTAGGTGAACCAAGTTTAGTGTACATTTATGAAGATCATTTTTTAAAAAACATTGTATGGGTCGAGCTTGTGAACTAAAAACCTGCTCATTGCAGACCTCTTATAAGAACTGACAAGTACGACACATCTCTAATATAATATTCGATTTAATTCATTGAATCAAACATTCCTTCCATTTATTTTTATAAAAAAATATCTATATAATTAAAACATTTATAGTTAAATCGTAGCTCGAAATGAGTTTAAACGGCAATCAAACAAAACAAAATGCTTACAAAGATATAATCGGTCCACCAAAATTCAACAACAATTATGACATTATAAATAACCCGGAAGATCTAAAAGGTAGTTAACCCAAAATTACACTAAATGTTTAAACACCTTTTAACGATAATTATATAGTCATATGTTATTGAATTTTATATTTGCGTTTAATAAAATTTGTTGGAAAACATTTATTGTATATCATATATTGTTTACAAAGTTATGTGATTTAAATTAGAGTTTATTTAATGTTTAATCTTTTCATGATTGATATAAAAATTTGAACACTGAACAAGAAACCCTTGAGAAGTTCATATATTTTTAGAAACCTGATACAGAGCTCTATTTTCAAAACTTTGGGAATAAAAATCAGAACCACCCTTTAAAAATATTTAAGCAAAAGATTCATGCTGACATATTTTTGATACCCTAATTCAAAAACCTGAATTAGATATGTTTATATATAAATAGGTTGATTCAAAAATGACATATTTTTTATAATTTTAATATAAGATGCAAATTTCTTAGAGAGCTATGCTAGGTATTCTCATTAATCTAATTTGAATGATTTTTGGGAATATTTTTAATATGAGAAGCCCTCTATAAGTTTGTGGCTGTATATAACTATACATAAGTTTGATAAATACTATTTTCAACTGATATAGGCGACGTTCAAGGGAAAGGGTCAAATTTAACAGCCTACACCCGAGAATTAAACATAATTACTTCATTGGATGGATATCTAGGGTTGTTAAAAAGCCATAAAAACCACCCGATTAAGATTTTAACAAATTTTATGTAAACCTGGGATTTGATTGATAAATAGAAGTCCAAACCTTCTTATAATCTACAAGCAAAATCGTAATTTAACAATCCTAGTAATTTAACATTTATGATATATATTAGAGATCTGCAAAAGTAGGCCAGGCCCGAACGGGCTTGGGGCCCAGTAGACCTAATATTTTTTAAGATAATTTGGGCCGGGTCGGGCTTAGAAATTTTTTAAAATATATTCTATATTTATCAATTTTATGTTTTAAGTAAAATAAAAATGTGATCTTAATTATAGAAAGTAGACGCCAAATAACATATCGTTTTTGAGTAATTATAAAAATTAATTTCTATATTTAAATAAATTAGGGCCGGGCCGGGCATGAAAAATTAAGCCCGATGCAGATCACTTATATAAATCTCTGATCGTTATTTAATTATTTGCATTGAAAATGAAATCTTAGTTTAAGAAATTACTAAAGTTTATTTGAAGTATCTTTTATCTTAATAAATATTTTGAATGTATATTCAAGTCCATCATGTATTTTATCATTTTAAAATTATATATTTATTATATTGGTTTGCTTTAAAGGAGTATATCCAAGTAATAGAATCACGAACTAAATTGCGATTATTCTCATTATGTGGGGTAAGCATTAGATGCATCGTTTCTTTAGGGTTATATTTGTCGGAGTATGTAACAATAATCACTGTCAACATGCATAAATTTTGAATCTGGACTAAAAAGGGTTAGTTCCGGCTTTTAAAAAGTGGTCTGATTATTAAAAAAAATAGAAAAGAGAGTTCTAGTCTGAAATCTAAGTTCTAAACTCATTTAAAGTATCCAATATAAAATTTAATAAAACTTCTAAAATGAATAACACAATTTTTCAACAATTACTGAGGGTTCAATAAATTTTAAAAACATAACCTTTTCATGGCAATATTCAGAAGCAATCCCAAAGAAAATTTCTATTTCAGTCAAAGACTCGTCATTTAAGGACACTAAGATAATATCATTTGTTATAGGCGAGCTCGATTTCTGATTAAGGAATTATTAGAAGGATTTATTATATAATTGGTTTTTATTTTTGTATTATGTTATTATTTTATTTTTATTTACATGTATCGTAGTTTCTAATAAATAAAAAAATTAAGTCTAAAAAAGAATAACCTGCACCCTGGACGAATAAGGAGATGAAATGAAATTAAGAGAATTTTGACCAGGGACCAGTTATTTTGGGAAATATGAGAGAATTTTAAATATAAAAAAAGTCCTAAATTATTTATAAATAAAAAAGATATACTAAATTAGAGGATATACATGATCATTTTCGTCAAGAATAAAAAGATTTTTCGACCCGACCCACAATTTAGCGCGAAGGAAAAATAAGAAAAAATTTTCAAGGTTTTAAAATAATTTCCAGGACTGGTGCGGCCATTCATAGATGCCAACAAGTTATTTTCCAAACGAATATTTATTCACTCTCAACCTGAAAAGAACAAGACGTAAAAAAGGATTGCCTTTAGATCTATAAATCAAATAAGACTTTTGCTAATCGTAGATGTCATATTGACATAATAGGCCTGTTGGATCGATTTAAGCTGAGAACTAATCATTTAAACATAAAATATTTCCTAAGCCTCGAAATTTCTCTAATAATTCCCAAACATTTGCACCATCTTAGAGGCCAATCTTCGTGGCTTGCACAATGTATAAACATTGAGTTATAGTCGTTTTTAAAAATCGGCTCAAATTGAGCCCTTAAACAACACTGAACCTGGCCATACAGCTCTATTAAAAATGATTTGGTTCCAGGTATCGTTCACAATCTTCACATTAGTTAAAAAATTATACCACAAAATTTAGGACAAATTCCAGTGAAATATTTATAATAAATTATTACTAACTATAATTATATATAAAATATTATTATAACTAACATGTATAACAAATATTGCATTTTTAATTCTTCTTGGTTCCATAGAAGAATTCAGTTGGTGCCTTTTTTTTCATTCGCGTCTTTTTTAATTATTATTAAAGAGTTTCGAATATTTTGATCGCAGTGGATATGTGTAGCGATATCTGAATGGTTATATTAATAAAAATATAGTTTTAAACTGAACAGTTTGTTTTTAGAGGCAATTGTAATTGTTTAGGAATTAATGTAATTAAAAAATTCGGCAGCTAATAAATCCTGAAATATTATTCTAAGCTTGAATGGTATCATACAGTAAAATCAGGGACCTGTAATGAATCGTTCCTAAAAATCTATTACGATTATATAATAAGGAGGAAATGATAAATGTTTTTATTTCACTTATCATACTTAGATTTCTTAATATTATTTAAAAATTTTATTCGATTTGATGAACAAAATCAATAATTGTTAAAAAAGGGGAAGAAAAAATAATTAAATTTTTAAATCCATCAAGCCGGCACCTAATATAAATTATTTTTATTTTCTTTATAATTTTAATAATTATTAATTAGCTGATCTTAATCTGTAACGTATGGGTTATCGGTAAAAAAAAAGTAGAAATAGTAATCATAAAGTATAAAAGGAAATGCTAATCATGTAGTAACCTGATTGAAATATTCCAACAGTGTCTTGAGGATCAATCCAATGATAACCTTGAAATCCTTGGCGCACTCGATTCTAAAATAGTTCATTTCGGACAGGGTGAAATAGGAGATGACACTCATCCTCTTGTAAATTAACCCTAATTTATCAGAGTCTCCGCCGACGTTAAGTGCTGAGCCGCTATCTTTCATTTTTTTAAACATATTTAACACATTTAAAATAAAAATAAGGAGAATTAAATATATATATAAAAAGCCTTCTTTAAAAAAAGAGTAGTCATAAAATAAATGGATAATTTAAATCGTTTTTATCTCCTTCAACCACCCTGATGCTTTATTTAACTTAATAATTTATGTAAAATGACTAGAAATATATTTTATTGATTGGAAGTTAAAATTTAAGTAAATTTTAATTAATATTATTATTATTACATGGTAAATTTCATCTCAAATCGATAAATTTTTGGCGTTTTTATAGGTTTATCTTACATTTTTTGAAAAATCTAAAATTAAGACAAATCATATACATCCATAAAATTTAGGTGGCCTTAGAATCGTGAGTAGATTTGACACATGATAGATTTAAGCACATAGATAAATGCAAAATCGAAAATGGAAGTCACATTAGATATGTAAAAAAAACGCGTACAAATGAATATCGATGATTCACAAGAATTATTAATTATTCTAATTGATATGACCTTTACGTACGATATAATTCGGTATAACCAAAGCAGCAATTTATTTAACGGCATGGAAAATAACGGCATAGAAAACAAGTAAATTATCAAAAGTGTAACTGACAAAAAAGCGAATATGAAAGGATAATACATTGTAAATAAAAATATATATAAATAAAAGAATCCTAATAGCAAACCAATCAACGATTGGTACGATGGACAATAACGAATGCAAATGTTTTATCCCAAAAACCCATTAGAGAGAATAAAAGTTAGGAGAAATAATAGTAATGCTATGCCGTTATAAACGCTACTAAATATAAATTTAGAATATTTTGGAAAATTTTCTCCCACACTTTACTTAATCTGCTATCTAAAGTATAGTTGCTTATAATAGTGATTTGCACCTAACCTTGATTATCTAGACTGTACCTTATGCAGTATCATAAGATGTTAATGAGGACACTTTAATTACGTAAACCCCAAAATATTTCAACTATAATAGTGGAAATAAGTAATAAAAAATATATAATAATTCTTGCCATATTGTAAATTTTAAAGAATGTTTTCCTGTAAAATTTAAACAAATGGATTTAGATTACTAAAATAATCAGTTTAATAAATTTAAAAAAAATAATTGCCTTACCATGATTCTATCCCGATATATTTGAAATTAACCGAGTGGTCATATTAGAAATTTATGAAGAAAAAAATATATTAATTCTTAAAATATTATTCTCAATCTTAGCATAAAATATTATAACTAAAAAAGTGCTATATATTTTTAAATAAAATAAGTTCAAAGTTTAAGCCAACCATATTGGGACCTGACTAAAAGGGGAAAAGATTATTTAAGAATAGGACGAAACTTATTCAGCAAGAGGGGTAAAACTTATGCATCACTGCACCTATAATTTAAAAATATATGAAGCGCTAGCTCCCAATGAGCAAGAAAATACTGGGTGATTAGGCAAAATGTGCCGAAATTCATAAAGATAAAATTTTTTTAAAGCCTGGCTAGGTTTAATCTATATATGATATTCATATTTACTTAGATGTGGGTTATTTTGCGACACATTTTGAAGTTGGTTTATGCTTTGAGTAGGATTAGTGGGTTGATCGTAAATTTTTTGATATTCTTTTACCTTGTTCAGGGCGCTCTGTATTAGTTATTTTTTAAAAAAAAAATTATCATGCATCGCTTACATTAAAATTCATATTGAAGTTCAAAAAATCTTTTAAATTTTTGCAAATTTTTAATTTTTGAAAAATAATTATAAAGTTAATAGATAGATATGAGCGTAACAATAATTAATTATAATTAATTAAATATAAAGAAAATGTTATAAAGATAGTGGCTAGAATTTTTATGGATCTATAATTTTGATGCCTATTTTATAGTTAAGTAAAATGCATTTAGTAAATAATCCTTCGTAATTGAGAAATATAATTGAATATAAAAATATTGGAGTTGAGAGTTTATGAAGATTTATTTATGCATACTCTATGATTATTCAATATGTTTGGAAACTCCGATAAGAATCCTTTGTATTCGTAAAGCATATCTTGGATAAGGATCAAGTTATTTTTGTACTATATTTTTTAGTAAAAAAAAAGAGAGAATTTTAATTATAAAATCAGGGTAAAATCTGTATATAAAAAAAAATAAAATAAATTTAAACAAAATATGGACAATTTATTTTTTTTAAAATAGACAGGATCTAAAAATCAATGTGACCGCCTTTGAGCATTCATTTTAAATAAGAAGAAAAAATACGAACTATCAAAAATATATAAAATAAATTGTCATCCAAAACGAAACTTTATCAAAAAAGGCTTCCCAATTGATGTGAGATGAGTCGCACATATTCTTGATGCCGTCTATCGTGTGGATCAAATCTTAATTTTAAATATTTTTAATAGATTTTTTTAAAAATAAAACCGTCATTATAAGGGTGGATGATTAATGATAATAAGATATTTCAATTTTAAACTTCCCTTATATATCCCTTCACTCTCGAGATCACGTGGAAATCTTTGATATCAGCTGCTTTCATTTTAAATTTAAATTATCTAGAAAATATTATAGAAGATGCGATTAAATTAAGAGTAATTGATCCGGTTTCTTATAATTGACGCAACTCTATAAAATAAATTATAGCTTGTTTATATAAACAAAATATATCTCAACTCAAATCAAATAATGAGAAATTATAAAATAATAACCATATTTAGAGATGTAAGTATTAAATAAAATCTTAGCTACGCCTCATTAATAACTACAACTACTGCCAACACTACAACCACTGCCAACACTACAACCACTTCCAACACTACAACCACTGCCAACAATACAACCACTGCTAACACTACAACCACTGCCAACACTACAAACACTGCCAACACTACAAACACTGCCAACACCACAACCGGACATAAAAATGATTTTATCATCCAAAATATTCAGTCCTCTTTCATAATTTTGCATCAATGAATTCTATACAATTCCAATATATCAAAATTTAAATGTAGATTAATGATACAATAAATTTAAGTAAATACTTTTTCCTTTAATATTTCTTTACTTTTAGATTACCAATCATCCTCAATTATTATACATCAATTAATAACCAACAAGTTCTTTTATATTATTCCCAACATAACACTCTACATTATCAATTCTATCATTCTTACCAATCTTTACAATTTACCCTTATTTATACCAAAAACTGTTGACTAATATAAAATTGTCATCCAAACATTTTATTTAAATGTACAAAACACAATCAATATTCACACTTGAAAAGGATAATACATTTAATCTCTTATCTAATTATACTATTGATTCAAATCCTTTAAAGCAAGCTAATATTGCTATAAAAGCAGAAAAGGAAACTGAAATTGCCAACAGAAAATAATTCTCAGAAAATGATGTTGAAAATGTGATTTATATAAGACCACTTGCACATCATTATGCTATGATACAAAACTTTGACAATGATTTACCCCAAAAATATGACTGATAGTTAATTACATTGTATTAGAAGAATATGGACTCTACAGCTTACTATTGCAAAAACCCCTCCATGAACTAAATATTACAAGCTAGACTGCAAACTAATATGAATTCAAATAAATACAAAAATTAAATGATATTAAAAGTGGGATTTCTGTAT
>NC_088778.1:160018-177181 GCF_954871325.1 Gordionus sp. m RMFG-2023
AATAAAAATATAATATAAAATAGGAAAAATAATGTCTAAAATTAGGGATCATTGTGTTCAAAATAATCATATCTTTAAATATGATTGGTACTAATATGTTATATGATTAATTCTATTTCGAGCAAAATGATCCTTAATTTTGGACATTATTTTCCAATTACCGAACAACTTAAAGCAATTTATTTTATATTTATTAAAAAAGGAGAATGAGAAAATACATAAATTTTAATAGGAGGATTTAAGTGACACTAAACTATATTAACAATACTAAAATAAAAATGTAATACATAGCATTATTAATTAAATAATATTTTTAATAAATAGTGCTCTGGCGCAAATTTTTTAGTAATGGCAATATCTGCCGCGTAACCAACGTGGATAAAATAATAGAAAAATCCTGCCGCTGCCAATTGAAGCCTCAGCCATCAGGTCTAGGTAGAATATATGATATTTTTAAATAAAACTTTCAAAAAAATTATTTTTTTAAAAAAAAATTAGAATGTGGAAGATTATATTAATTTTGTAAAATTGTAATTGTGTTTAGATACTTTATATACCTCTATTTAAGTTACTAGTAACTTCAACTAATAGCCTTGGTACTACTGCTATATAATTACTATTAATTAAACTTACTAAAGCTTCATACTAAATGTTTTTGTCATAGTTTTAAAAAATAATTGTTGCTATTCTTTTAGCAGGAGCCAAAAATAAAGAGAATGTTGGATGTAGGGGCATTTTGAGTTTAGTTACGCTCTAAAACATTAATCGGATCAGGAGTTTATGTGATCTTAATTTTGAGCGGTTATATGATTCATAGTCACTAGCTTGATTAGTCACATGTTTCCAGTTCTACCAAAAGTAGACTATGCCAATTTAAAAAATTTAAAGTATCTAAGCTCAATTACAATCTTATAAGATTAATAAAATCTTCCACATTCTAATTATTTTTTAAAAAATAAAGTTTTTAAAAGTTTTATTTAAAAATATAATGTATTAGACTTCTTGGTTGAGGCTTCAATTGACGGCGGCAGGAATTTTCTATTATTTTATAAATGTTGGTCACCTAGCAGATATTGCCCTTAATAAAAAATTTGCGGCGGCTCATTATTTATTAAGATTATTTGAATTAATCTTTATTATTTTACTATTGTTAATATAATTTAGATCAGTTATAAAATTCTCCTATTTAAATTTATTTATTTTCTCATTCTCTTTTTTAATAAAAATATAATATATTATAGATTTCTTGAAGTTAAGTAATTGATAAAATTAAGGATGATTGAATAATATTCTTTAAGTTTGTAGGTGATAAAAATCTATTTCGACAGAAACGCTAGATATTTAAATATTAACAAAATTAAAGATAAAACTTATATTTTTAACCCAAAATCTTTCTGATAGCATTTATGTAAAACTACAATCTAAAAGCTCTGAAGCGGAACTCAATAATTCTATAATAAAAATATTTAAAATAAATGTGAACCGTAAAATTTAGAAATCTATAACGGGAGTGCAATTTTATAGTTAGATTAACAAAAAGAGATAATAAAATTTTTTAGCAATATGATACTAACTATGTTCAACAATAGGCTCCACGATAACATTCTTTCATTGATATTACAATCAAAACAACAACTATATGCCTCATCATCAAAACTAACAATACAATTATCAAAACAGATTTATTTACTACAAATCTTATGCGAACAATTTCCAACGATATTACCCAGGACATGAAAATAACAATCACAGTTGCAATCAATAAAGCGACAACAGAAAATTAAACAATAATTACAGATATTACAATGAGAGGTTTTACAATGGAAAGTATGTAAAAAATTTTGACAAGAATAATCAAAGGTTCATAAGTGCAACAATTTGATATTACATTAATAAAGATTTACAACAAAGTCAAAACAATAGAGATTACAGATAAATTACAAATCAACCATATTAGAAAAGATCACATCACGATTATAAAAATATTAAAAACTTACAATAATAACTACAGGCCGTTATTTTATATTTTTTCAAAGGGCCTAAAAGAGGATACATCAATAGCCATCCTTATAATTTTTACATTAAACATAAAGCGGGTAAATACAATGTAATACCTGAATCCTTGTCGCGATTATCCTTAACATATATAGAAGAGACAATATACAACTTAAGAGAAAAAATGGGCAACAACAATTTATGATATTGATTTTCGAAAAAAATTAGCAGCGAGAAGTATATGGATGATAAAAAACCATCGCAGATCATAAATGATGTGAGGAAAGGCGACTTATAAAGAATAATTCGACTTATAAAAAAAATAGAAAATGAATTGAATAACTACTTTTAGTAATAATTAAGTTGTTTTTTTAAAAATAAAAGTTAAGGTCACATAATCTCTATTAAAATAATAATTAATTTAATTAACTAAAAATTAATTCAAACCTAAATCAAAACGATGGGGTGTTATACATGTTTCTTTCGAGACTTGCATATCCTTCGATGGTAATTCTGTTGATTAATATTTTAAATAATAATATTTTTAAAATTTTGACTAAACTTGTTATTTAATTAAAGTCATTTGTAATTTTAAGATTTTACTAAGTATGGAATTTTAACTCTTGAATGCTGTATTATAGTAACACCATATAGATTTTGAAAATATTACTAACTCCTATATTAATCATCACCTACCACACCATTAAATAATAATATGATCCATTTCTGGCATTCATCATCACTTCAATTCATATCTTTATTGTTTCAAAACCGCCTATATTAATGTTATATTCTGTTATTCTCATCTAAACAAAATGTCAAAAGAGACAGTTAGCCTCATCAAAAAATTGAAACTGACGGCTTGCCCCTTTACGCTAGAGTTATTAAAGATCCTACAGCCCATATAATCTCTATTAAAATCAATGATTATTTAATTTATTAATAATGCTTTTAATCTAAATCAATTAAACAATATTGTCCTTAAAATTACATAAAATTAAATTATTTATTTTTTTTACAATGAACGCATATTTATTTCAAAATAATTTTTAATAAATTTAACTCAAAATGCTTTTTATGTAATAGCTATATGTAGAGGCAACCTGAGTTGATCAGGTGTTCGCGTGAGTTTAGTTTTGAGCTGTAATCTTATGAGATTATAGTTTGGAATATGAACATTCGCTTAATAAATTATACAAAAAAATATTAGCAATTAAGATTTTATATTCATATTTAAAAATATATCGAAGATTATTTTGCGTAATTATTATTTCTAGGCCTATCTAGGAATATGCTAAGGAGGGTGAACACTATTAGTTGAATATTTCTCATTTTTTTCGAGTTTGTTGAGTAATGTTATGGATTATGAATAAAACTAAAGAATAAATATAACAATTTATTAAATTAGTGCTACATTTTTATATTTTAATAATAAATGGCATGTTGCAGCCATCCAACATCAAATGGTCTTGATTTAATTGTTTATACGTTTACCCACGTTGGGAAGGTCTATGACCAATTTTCTAGATAGCAAATCAATTATTCAAATCTTTATAAATTTAAATAATATTTATTCAATAAATCATATCAACAACTACCTCGGGTATAAAAGATTTGTAACCAAAGATATATGTACTGAGAAAATTATAACAAGTTTGAAATATAAAATTTTAAATATAAACCATTATGACACGTGAAGAAATAAAAAATATATAAAATAATAATACTACCCGCCTCCCTCCTACCCCAATATGTAAATCATATAAATAAATATTTTATAGAATTAACAAAAGTTTAAATTTTAAATTACACATTACAAACCTGGATAAGAATTTGTTTTGATCAACTTATGGATAATAATCTATAGAACTATCGTATTAAAGAGTTTTAGAAATAGATTTAATAAGGATAGATAAGAAATAATTAAATGGTTGAGTTTATCATTTTATTAAAAATAGTTAGAGATATTTATTATTTTTAAAACAAAATTCATATATTTTTCATTTGACAAATATATAGTTTATATTTAAAATCTTATAAATCAAACCTGGACTTATTTTATCCATGTTAATATCTTCGGTTGTCACTGCTTCTATACCCGAGGTTATAGTTGAAGTTAAACATTTAAAAATTTTAATTTGCTTATACTGCAAAAAAATATGGAGAAATATTCAACTAATAGTGTTCACCCCCGTTCCTCTTCCCTTTAGCAAAATCCTTGATCGGCTTAGAAATAATAATTACACAAAATAATCTTCAATAATTAAATATTTTTAAATATGAATAAAAAAAATCCTAATTGCTATTCTATATTAGTATAATAAAAAATACTCCTCCTTGAATAATTTTATACATTTTCAGATTTTTAAATAAATTTTAATATTTTTTGAATAATTTATTAAGAGAATGTTCCTATTCCAAACTATCCTCTTATAGGATTACGATAGCCTTGGAGTTGTTAAGAGAAGATAAATTCTGAACTATTCCTACAGTTTTATTTAAAAAACTGGAAGTCTATTTTCACACTTGCAAGTTACAAATTTTCTAAATCCACAATCTCAAGATCATTTAAAATTAAACGAAAAATAAAATTTCAGATAATTCGTTTTAATTTTCAAATATTCTAGAAGAAGAGATATCCAGGGATAAATTACAAAAATTTTAAAAACTTTAAATAATTACATATTGAGTATTTTGTAAGATAACCACACTAATGAACTCCCTCGGGCCTATTTTTTAACCAGGCCGAGCCTAATATTTTAAAAATAATATTTGCAAATTTTTTATTTGTCCCAAAAAGCCCAATGGCTGGATTTATTTAAAATAGATAAATTAATCTTTTTGGATTGAAAACTAATAGAAAATAATATCGCCTTGTTTCTTGCGAGAATTAATAAAATATAACAATTTATTTGAATAAAATGTAATGATATCATAAACATTTACCCACCCTGTCAGTCTCAAAATTTTTTAACACGAATATTAAATAAGGGCCTCCCCCCATTGAGGCATATAATACTGCTCTATTGCATCTAGGTGTTCAAGTATACACACTCTGGATCTACTCATCATAAGTATTACTCCTTCACAAATTCCACCATAAAATGATGCAGTTATTAATGATAGAGAAATTACTCAATTATGAAACCATCTTTGCAATTAAAGCTTTCATATCATGATCTCATATAATAAACTCATTTGATAATAGAAAATCAAAATTATAGTATTATACCATATAGAAAGTTTATTACTATATAATTGATTTTAACTGTCAACATAAATTTCATCACATTCTACTTATATGAATTTTAGTTTACAGAATAATACATACATTTAGTCATAAACACAATTGTGAATTTTATCAATAATGATATTCACTCTCACCCTCAATTGGTAAAAATTTCCAATTTATGAGCCTACCAGATCTCAGCACCGCACCTACCAAATTTACCATTGATTAAACTTATTAAAGTAACCAATTGGGACTATTGCGATCTCATCGAAACTAGAAAATAAAGGGTCCTCACTTGGGGCTTCCCATCTTAACACCAGCTATTCCTCGAACCCTTAATGTCTTTTCTGCCGTTTACTTTATTTACAATACCATTATTTTTTCTTTTAAAATATATATTATAATTATAGCTTTATAATTTGTTCAATTAATAAAAGATTTTTTTTAGAGTACATTTAGATGTAAAAATAATTATTTAAATTTTTTAAATTTAATGAAATTAATTTATAATTAATTTTTTTTAAAAAAATGTCTATATTTAACCATTTTAAAATAATTCTAGAATTTTCGAATTTTTAAATTTTACAAACCAACTTAAATAAACGTTATCCCAATAAATTATATCCATTTTTAAAAATGGTAGAATGTATAATTCGAAAAAATAAACGAAAATTAACGACATATAAAAATTTAATACCTATATTTCGATTGTTCTAAAACCTTCTATTTCATTAAAAAATTATATATTTTGAACTTCTCATTTATGCAATGCTACAGTCAATATTAAACCTAACCCTTCAAAAAATAGATTAAAAAATACCTGAAAGTTTGAGTTATACGATTCCAATTTACATTCTCTTACAACTTAGAATTAAATTTTAAATATTTTTAACTTATAAAATAAACTCTAATTTTGTTTAACTGTTATTTTAAATATTGAGCTACTAAAAAGTTCTCACAAATAGTAAGAAAATAATTTTAAGTAATAATGTTTATTTATATATTTTTATTCATTTAGCACATTTGATCTTTTAAAATGAAATATACCCATCTAAAATTGGGCTGATACACGCAAATCGTTTAAAATGACTAAATGAATTTAACATTTCGATTTACGGAAAATAATTAATAAAATAAATTTTAGTACTATCTCCGCTTTTAAATGCTTTTTACATTATGGGAATTTTATATTAATATTAGATGTATTACAAAAATATATATTTTTTTTAAATTTTCTCATAGTTTTAATATCTTTAATCTAAAATAATAGGGACCCATCTATCCTGTTTAAAATAATTTGAAGGTCATACTTTCCTATTTTTTACTAGTATTTCTGAGGATGACTTAAACAATATTTTGATATTATAAGATATTAGGGTTCCACGTATTCTTTAAGGAAATTCTAAATTTCAATTTTTTTTCTAAATAAAAAAAAACCATTCAATTTATTATATAATTATTGATTTAAAGGTTTCCTGGCATACAAAAATGATCGCAAGGTTAAATTGATCACAAGAATCCAATTATTTTTACAATTTGCAAACTATTTGCTCTACTCGTGAGGTGGTTACGATATATTTAAAGCTCCACTTCTGACAATTATCTCTAAGCTCAAGGCCCACCTCAAAAATTAGACTCTAATTGATTAAAGTAGATTATCATTTTATACAAGTAAACTCCAACCCAAAATCCTCAAGTTTATTATATATATTTCTTATCACACAATAATGATAACTTTATAAATCCAGTTTCAACCTATTAATTTTCCCATCTTTAATCAAATAATAATAATTCTTTAGCATTTAAAAATATTTTATTTAAGAAATCTTAATAAAAATAGAGATCAAACCAATTGCCAAAATTTACTAAATCTCAATTCAGAACATCTTTATTTGATGATCCAAAAATTTATCTATAATCAATAAAATTATTATCCACACCTATTAGACAATTTTTGTGTAAAGGGTTGAAAAATTATTTTCCTATACCACTTGCACCTATAACTTCAGAGTTTATAACAAGTTTTAAACCACCTTCTCATCAAAAACGTGAAAGGAATCTTGCCAATCCTTTCACAAATTTATTGGCGAGCGAGTAATTCCCCGGAAAATAATAACCCGGGAAAAATTCACCATTTTTCAGATTTTAAATTATATAGATGGGAAAATAAATCCCAATATTTCTAAATAATCATATTCAGTATTTTATGAGCCGCCGTTTGAAGATTTTATTAATTATGTTTTAATTCTAAGCGATAATATAGAGCAATCTTAAAATATTAGAATTGATAGAGTTGAAATATATAATACTAAGTGCTGATAATCGTTTCTGAAATAAATGCTTTTTGATTTAAAATGGTTACCATTTTGACAGTATTAAATTTAAATTGGACAGTAAAAAATATGCTTAAAAATTTTAATGGCTGGTTTCGGGTCTTGTTTTATTTAAATGTATTTTTAATTAAAAATATATATTATGCGAATAAAATAGGAATATTATTTTTCAATAAAGAGAAGTTCTGCTCATTTTGGCCTAAAAAATATAACGAAAAGCCCGCCCAATGCACTCTAATTCAGCCAGTTAAATTCTTATACGAGGCTAAATACTTAGTTAAATAATTTTTATCCATGATATTATTTTTGCCGACTATTTTTTGAGAACACGATATATTTTATATTCTAAAAAATTATCTTAAAACGACTTTGTATATTGCATAGCAAAATTATACCAATTGAAAAATTGGCCAATATATTTTTGAAGGCAATTGTTAAAGGCCTCTTAGCTCCACAACTTTAAATTTCTAATGTGTTTCTAAAAACTTCGATGATTAATAATTTGTGTAAAATGTTTTGTCGATTTTCTCAAAAATTTTAATTATTTTATTTGGAGATTATTTTTTCTATTTTGTTAATTTTTTATATGTCAAAAAAAGGGAAAATTATTTTCCTAGATTCAAATTTATTAATATAAAAAAAGATAACCATTTACACAAACATGGTCCCCAAGCTCTCCCTTGCTCAGATTAGAGTACACTTTGCACAAAACTAATAGAACCCCCAATTAATACCAAGCACATACATGTAAATAACAAATCACTAGAAGAATTTATCTTTATAAAAAAATACCAACAATAAAACACATCCCATCTATAGTATTACCAGATCACTGACCACCTTACTAAAATATTTGATAATATTAACAAAGATTTATCAAATTTAAATCATTGGAATAATCTCTTCACATTCCCTTTCAAATGCCTCTCAATCCCAAAAGATAACATATCTATATCACACTACTTAACCTAATTAAAGACTGACTCAAAAATCTGGAAAATTTAACACAATTAGAATACGCTAAAAATCCCAATAATTCTAATGAAAATTTCAGTAAAACCTGCAACAAAATATTCAAAAAATTAAATGAAGGCGACACATTCGGCGCACATTAAAGTAAATATAAAAGCAAATTGAGCCTAAGAGTTATAAAAATTTCAATACGATATTTTTGAGGTACATAGTATACGAGAAATAATGCAAATAATCATATTTGAAAATACTTTCTAGGCAAATTATCCATTTCTTCTATTGTTAATAAATCATATCAAAATAACATTTTGCTACCATTACATTTTGACATTCCATGGGAATTTCATAGGAACCCATTATTGTGTGTATTAATAAAATAGATTATATAACTATGATTGGTGTCTTAAGGCTGATAAGACAAAATATACGGAAGGTTTTAAAATAAATTATTATAATACTTGATGGATTTATCTCCTTTATTAGTAAACACATAATGAATTTTCGTTCAAATTTGTAACATTTTATGTTTATTTAATATAAAATACGTTTGTTTTTTTATTTTCATTTAAAATATTTATTATAATTTATAAATATTTATTATAATTTATAAATATTTGCAAACTATTTATAATTTTAATAAATAATTAGATTTTTTTAGAGTACATTTAGAAGTAAAAAATAGTTATTTAAATTTATAGAAATTAATTTATAATTAATTTTTTTTAAAAAAATGTCTATATATAACCATTTTAAAATAATTCTAGAATTTTCGAATTTTCAAATTTTACAAACCAACTTAAATAAACTTTATCCCATTAAATTACATCCATTTATTTAAAAATGGTAAAATTTGTAATGAAAGAACAAACGAGAAATTAATGAGATATCAAAATTTAATACCTATATTTAACTTGTCTAAAACCTTCGCCTTCATTAAAAATTAAAACTTTTGAACTTCATAATTGATATGCCCATTATGAGTTAAATAAGTCTTGTTTGGCATTTAGGGCTAAGTCAAAAAATATTTGTAGAGAAAAGAAAAAATATGTCGCTCTTTTTAATAAAATACCTTCCTTCATCGTCGTTAAAATAGTGTTGTTAAATCACCTAACTTTGAATATCTCAATTGTGGCTTATAGTCAGGCTTCGCCGAAAAAAATGAATTAAGCCTCCTCAACTTGAAGATTGATTGGAATATTTTTGGTTAGACAAAATTCATGGTTAGGCCAGTGTTTTATGGTAGATTAAATGTTAGGATAGTTTATCAATGATAAATTCTTTTTTATATACTTATTTTGAAACATTGGCTTTCGTTTAAAAAAAGTATTCTTATAATTACATTATTCCAGGGTTCTCGGCACACATAGTCAAAAGTTTTTATTTATTTCTTTATCATTCAAAAGCATTCACTTGTATCTGACTATATAATTTGGTATTATCACATTTATAAGTTAATTATTGAATATCTAAAATTTCTTAAAGGGCCCGAAATTGGCAAAAATTAAATAATCTTTTTTAGAAAAAATATCCGGGCCGAGCTGTATATATTAAAACCAAATATTTGAAATCGCCATTATTAGCTATTAAAATCAAAAATAAATATAATTTATTTTAAAAAAATTCGGACCGGGCCTGAAAATTTTTTACAAAAAATCCTGGCTGACAAAATTTAAAAAAAAAAAATCTGGGCCGTGTCCTGCAAATGGTACCTCTGCAAGGCTCTGTTATTCTTCTTAAAAAAGAGAATGTTCTCTCATTAGTTTACTAAAGAGCTGCTAATATAATCATTTTAATACATTGGGAGTATAATCTAAAATGTGTTTGAAATAAAGAGCATCCATAGCATTTCTTGGGACTGTATCAACCATAGTTAATCTTTTAATCATAGTTATTCAGCTATAACATCTTCATGATAAAAATCTAACAAATATTTATATTTTTTTTCTATCACCATATGAAAAAGTTTGAGAGAGGACATTTGTTTTATAATACTCTTCTACTGATCCTATATTAATGTTTTGCACGTATAGCTCTGCTTTTTACTACAAAAATAACATATAAAATATGAAATTCTTCAACAACATCAGCTCTAATTTCTTTGAGTTCTAATAAAATTCTTTCCACTATTCTCATCTTCTTAATCAAGTCAATGTTATGTTTTTGAAAAGTATTACATAAAATAGTTGTATAATTAAATAATACTTTCTAATGAGAAAAAAAAATTAGAATAAGTATTGAATCCAATAATTTTCTTGCTTTTGAGGAAATATTTCTTTCAGGCCGTTGTGATATTTCAGTAATAGCATTAATAATCGGCTCTTCTAAATCAATAAAAGCGGTTATTGCTTGATGGTGGACACTCGATCTCGTTGGACAAGGTTGCAATTTCTTTCTCCTTGTTGGACGAGTTTCAGAGATAATTATTATTGACTAGAAATTTAGAAAAATATTACGCCACTAAAATTTGAAAATAATAGGTAAATTACGCCAAGGAAAACTTGAAAACGAAATTGATTGATAAAATAACTTAGTAGATGAATGTGATAAATAAATGTAATTAAATATGGAATAAATATTAACAAATATAAATTAATATTAACAATAATATTTTTGAAAAATATAATCCGGCATCTGCATTTTTTGGCTTTGGGGGGGGGGGGGATTTGTCCCCCTGCTCTTCCCCCCGCTGCGTACGCCAATGCGATAGTGTAATGTAGATAAGCTACAAAGTTATGATTCAACGAAGTCTTGTAAGTTATGTGAAGTAGCTGATTTAAATATTAATTATTAACAAAATAATTTTTCTAGCTTTAAAAAGTTAAATAAAGGTTTATTTAATATTGCTATCATCTCTTTAAAATAAATGAAAATATTTTATAGGTAGGTACTGTCATGAATGTATAATATATAAAGATGGAGGAGTACTGCCCATGGCCCGCGATCTTAAACCCGACCGGAAATTTTTTCGGATAAACCAGACACGTAAAATATTGAACAAGACGACTGGCTTCACATACGCCAGCCAAGTTATAGGGGAAAGCGCAGGGGCTCTGAGCCCCTTGAAAAATTTGAATAGCCCTCTGAAGCAAATAACTTTTTTTTAAGCTCGTCAATAGAATTATAAAAGAAATCGTTTAGGAGGCAATTAAAAAAAATTATTTTTAGTTCAAGGTGATATTAGGAGCTAGTGTTGTTAATTAGTCGAGTACTTTCGACTACGATTAATAGTCGTAGTCATGGAAATCAACTAAACACTTTAGCGACTAAATTAGTCTATTAGTCGACTAATTTGGTCGACTAATTTAGTCGACTAAAACGACTATTATAGTCGACTAAAAAGACTAATATATTAGACTAAAAAGACTAATAACGACTAATTTAGTCCACTAAGTTGATCAAGTAAAAATATATAATGTAATTGTAAACATATTAAGTTAAAATTTCAGTGAAGATTTATCATAGAAAAGTGACAATTGTCATAATCGTTATTTTTAAACTTTTTTGAATTTTTTCAAAGCAAATAGATAAAAATATATATTGTATAAAGATGTTAAAATAAAATTTCAGTGAAGATTTACCATAGAAAAGTGACAATTGTTATAATCGTTATTTTTTACTTTTTTGAATTTTTTAAAGTAAATAGGTATAAATATATATTGTAAAGATGTTAAAATAAAATTTCAGTGAAGATGTTCCATATAAACATTCCTTTTCACTTTTATGAACGTATCTCATTTTAATAAAATGAAAAGATATATATTATTAAGATTATCTTTCTTTAAGAAAGACAGAAGTAAGGAAGGAAGGAAGGAAGGAAGGAAGGAAGGAAGGAAGGAAGGAAGGAAGGAAGGAAGGAAGGAAGGAAGGAAGGAAGGAAGGAAGGAAGGAAGGAAGGAAGGAAGGAAGGAAGGAAGGAAGGAAGGAAAGAAAGAAAGAAAATAAAGGTCTAATTTATCAGAAAGTTGTGAATTCATATCAGATCTCTCCTGAAGCATGTTTTAAATTATATAATCTTTCTTTAAGGCTTCAGATAAAACGATCAGTTCACTTAAAGTTAAAAATTAAATAAAACGATTTGTGTTATGAAATAATGGTTTAGGAATATGCCTGGTATGTTTTAAATCTCTTTTACAATTTTAAAATTTATATAGGTTGGGAAATAATATTTAAGGAAATCAAAAGTAATTCCTCTGGTATCAAGAGAAATCATTTCAATACTTCATAAATTATACAGGTTTTATCTTTATTAGCTATCTTAGATAATGTTGAATATTTATTAAAGAGATGATTGGCCTCAATGGACCTTCACATTCCTTATGGGTAAGAAAAAATTATGACAAAACAGATGAGAAAATACAAATTGACACTGTAATTCTACCTACCGAGAAGGGTTTAACTCTGTTAGGGGCATAATTTCAGCTTTCCATCTACATTTTTTAAGTCGACCTCCTCTGTTATTGGCTCTTATTTTATAAATAATAGAGATAATCTGGTGGAATTTAAAATATGGGTATTTGTATTATCTTTAAAACTATTTGAATTTAATATTGATAGAGTGCATACCTTGTGTATGTTACTGTTACATTCCTCCTTGTCATGCCCAAACCTACCACTACCAGCACATCTTAATCTCTCTTGTTTACCCGGAGAATAAGAAGCTATATGTCCTAATTTTCCACAACCGAAGCACTTCTATGACCTGGTTTACCGCAATTATAAATACTCATTACCCCTCTTCCCCGTGATTCAAAATTCTGTCTTATTTCTATTCTCCTTCCCCGAGAATTTTCTCTGGGCTCGCTATACGGGCGCAACACTTGATTATTTCAAATTTTGTTTCTCAGAGCCATATATACATTACTATTTATACCGCTATCCATCTACCCTAATTAACTCCTGAACCGGCAACCAAGTAACTTTACCCATCATATCCTTAATGGTCAAAGTTTGTCCTTTAATTCTAACACTGCGACTCCTTCTCATTCTCCTGCCCCAAACTTAACTACATATTCATATTAATAGTATAACCAAGGCACTAAAAATATTATACTGAACCTCCCAGTATTTAACAAATTTTAAACTTTTCTTCACGGCGTTATAAAAAATTTATGATTAATTTCAAGATAAAAATCTTGGTTATTTCAAGTGTCAACAAATAAAATATTATAAGTAACGTAAATAAGCCAGATGCACATATAAATGTACACTTACTAGGTTAACATTTGACAAAATCCGTGTAAAATATTTTGTAGCAGGTCATAATCGCAAAAAGGGCAGCACTTCCGTGTAACTGGCCTGCCAGAATACTTAAAGTTAGATGGTCTAAAAGCAGAGGAGAAATGGGTAGAATTTTTTCGTAATAAAAATAAACCCCATGCTTGAAAAAATTTGAGAATATATCTTCTCGTACATTCTAATGCCTCATTTTTTAGCCTGATGAGAACTGCCTTGAAAAAGGTGAGAAATTGGATTGCTTTAACAACGTTAAAGGCCGAGCTAATGGTTAAACAAATTTATAATAAGACATGCCTGTAATTTAATAAATATCTCAATAATGACGGTAAACGTTTAGTTCCATTATTTAAATCTATATTTAATTTCCCATATTTTTTTTATTTATACATTCGCATAAAATAAATATATTTTTAACATTGTAAATCTAAAATAGAGAGCATTACAATATCCTCAAACAAGACATCAATGTCTAACGGTATTTTTAAAATATTTGAACATTTTAATATAGTTATAGCAATGACACCATAAAATTTATTGTCAATTTCTAACTGTAAAGATAAACAAATCTGCAGCATAATTTTGTAAATCTATGTTAAGATTCTTCTGATTGCAACTGCACAGCATGTAGTAGATTTCCTACATGTGAAATCATTCCCTAAATATACCTCTGCCATTCATTATTGGGAAAAATTTTCAAAATGTTAGGACAGCTCTTATAATCTTTATTTAAGAAATATTTTTTTAAAGGTTTATAAAATTTTATCGATGACGGGTATTAGGAACATATCGCAACCAATATTGACTCAATTCTGTAAATACACTCTGGTTTTTTTCCAAATTCATTGAGGCATTATCAGATCAGAAAGTTGACATGCAATTTATTGATAATCCCGAATCTGCTATATTTACCATTATATGGTTAGTATGTCTTTGGGTTCTTCATTATTTGATGGGAAAAAATTTAATAGTTTTCTTGAAACGTCCTTTTTTGTTAAAATAGCGAAGGATTAAAAGAAATATTTTAATATTTCCCTTATTAAATGCATCTGTTAAAATTGCATATGTATACCCATCTTTCATATCGTCAAGAATTACCTACCTGAATTCAGGTTCTAAAACATCTTGCCATTTTTGTTCTACAAGTAAAGTTTTCATTTATCTTGGAGTCGTTAAATATTATGGGGAAAGATTTTACCCACATTGTAATGATAAGTAGCTCTGTGAATATTGTAATACAAGAGGGGTGATTACAATTACTACAACTGTAGTTGCATCTGTAAAATTTCCAATTTTAGTAGAATATTTTTGTTTTGTAATGAATGTAGATACACTCTCCTGCACTGATTATAATAATGTGAATGAACAATAATAAATAAAATAATTATCAATGAAATGAGTACAATATTACCATTATTTATTTAAACGTGATACGTGTTAATTAAGCGCCAATTTCTATAATGTTATACACACACACAAGGTAGATTTCCAATTGGGGATGTTTTGCGGGACATTCGATTAAAATATATTTTTTACATTGTAAAATTAAAATCGTTGTTTTTTATAAAATTTATATCTAAGGATCGTTGGTTATTTTTTATAAATTAATTTATTTTAATAAATCAAGATATTATTTTATTTTGAAAAATAGTTACCGAATTTGTATTTATATAAACTAATTATAAAAAATAATAGGCGGATTTTTTTAGAAATTTTTTTATTTCTACCGCAATTTTTATTTATCCCGCAATTTGAAATTTTGACCTGGTGGCAACTCTGTTTAGATATTGAGGATTATGGGCATATTCTTGTTTGAATTCAGAATAACGTTCATTATTACATTAAATAACATAGATGATAGAATGCAACCTTGTTTCAGCCCTCTGTTAGCCTTAAATGGTTGTGATTTTATGTTCAGATGTTGTGGTACCACGTTAGTCGTTTTCTCCAGAATAACGTTAAGCGCCATGCAGGGTTGCCATGTCTCCCCCATTAGCGGGAGACTCTCTCAATTTATTAGTTTACACGCAGACATCTCTCTCCCGCAAAACTACCGCAATTAGAAATCTCCAGCAAAAATCTACCGCTATTTTTTAATTTCTCCCGCATTTTTTTTTTTAGTATTTTAACGTTTTTAATATATAAATAATAATTTTGAGAGACATTAATTGATTATTTTTATATTTTTTAAATAAATTTTATATATTTATTCGAAAAACATGTCTAATTTGTAAATTTCTTTCTATCCTGTTTTATTTTTATCCAATAATAATTCAACATCATTTTATTCATATAAGTCAGTACAGGGAACTATATCAACATCGATTGCAATACAAAAATTCTCAAAAATAATAAATAATACAGATGCAACTACATTTGCGGAAATTGTATACATCTATCATGTAGTTCAACATTCACAGAGCTATATCATCACAATGTGGGTCGAATCATTTTCTCATGATATTTAACGACTCCAAAATAAGTGCAAATCTTACTTGTGGTAGAACAAAAATGAGCAAGGCTATCACAAGTGTTTTAGTACTTGAATCCTAGAAGTCAATTCTAGACGATTTGAAAAATGGGCATCCATATGCATTTCTAACAGATGCATCTAATAAAGGAAATATTAAAACATTTCCCTCGATCCTTCGCCATTTCAACAAGAATAAGAACATTTCAATAAAACTGTTAAAAATTTTTCCTCGGATAGTGAAAAATCCAACATTGTAGCTAGCCACATAATGGTAAATATAGCTGATTCAGGGTTATCAATGATTTCCATATCAGCTTTTTGCGCTGATAATGCCTATGTAAATTTTGGCAAAAACCAAAGTTACCGAATTGAGGCAGCACAATAATGTGTATATGTCATATACTACTTGATTCTTGCAAGAAGGCATTGAATGTACTATCTGTGGATGTCGAAATAATTGTCATGAAATGTTTTAACGAATTTAGTTCATCAACTAAAATAGTTAATAAATTAAAGGTCTGACTTGGAATGGTGTGAGTTGTTGCGATATATACCTATCAGGTGGTTGTCATTAATACCTGCCATAGATAGAATTTTAAAATTAACCCTTAAAAAAATACTTCTTAAATATAGATTTTAAAAGCTGTCCTAAAATTTTGAAAGATTTTTTCGAGTATGAAATTGCAGAACTATTTGGGATTCGTTTCACATGTAGGAAATCTACTTCATTCAGTTAATATTTAGTTGCAATCAGAATATTCTTTATTAAAAAAGATTCACAAAATCATGCTACAGCTCTGATCATTACAGTTAAAATTTAATAATAAATTTTATGGCGCTATTGCTAAAAATATTATATTAAAATGTTCAAATTATACTCTAATTAATACATTTTTAAAGGAAGCAGATATTTTTATTAAGACAAT
>NC_088778.1:814815-848824 GCF_954871325.1 Gordionus sp. m RMFG-2023
ATAAGGAAATCTAAATGAAAGTTGTAACCAACTTTCTATTCTATAAGACGCTCCAGGATTTGACTTCTTTTATATGTTTTATGAGTCAAAAAACTCAGACTACAATCTTATTTTTTTATAATCTTGCATAATTCTCAGCTGTCGATACTGTTCTTCCAATTTAGCTCTGTGGGGTGAGGGATTTCTCTTCTATCCCTCCCCAGCCCCACCGCTAACTACACGCCTGTTCCCATTAACGGGCATTTGGTCCTTTTGACTGCCCATTGGTCGGGCTTATCTAAAAAAAACTCATATTTCTATTTTTATATATTAAAATAATAACAAAATTTTGACATTATAATAATTTTTTTTTTATTAAATTTTTAAATTTTATACTTTTTAACCATTAACGATAAAATAAATATAATGACTTCTATATGATTATCAAAAAAGCCTAAAAGATACGCTTGCTAATTTTAATGTATACAAAATCTTTAATTTTAAGCAAAAATCAAAGATTTATTTCCAACTTTGATACAGATCGCAATTAAGACTCCATTATTTTACCACAATAAATACAAAATTAAGATTATAAATAATTTTTTTAAAATATCTATCCAAATTTCAGATTTTGTTTGTTTGCTATTGATAATAAAACTATTATAAATTTTCTTATTAATATTGATAATAAATTCGATCAAAATATGCACATTTATCTTTATATACTTTTTATCTAATCTTAAATATCCTCTTATCCATTTCCTTAATGACTTCATTTAGAAAGGGATTGATATTCTCTGATCTTATTTAAGAAATAATCTATGGCTCAAATGTTGCTTATAAATAACTTTTCTGCGTAGCCCAAAGAAGGAAAATAATTTTTCATTTATACAGGTAGTTATTAGTAAAAGTTTTATTATCCAGTTCTTAGATTTAAAAGAATATTGAAATTCTTTTAAAGTTGAAAATTTTAATAGGTCGATAAAATTGCTTAGAAATTGCTGGAAGGCTCTTAATGATGGTGAGACATATAAGACTCTGAAAAAGGATTAAATTTTTTTGTACAAATTCCAAAAATATTATCGATGTCGCTCAACTGTTGACAGGTAATTGATGACAGCTTAAAGATTACTTATTGATATAAAGCAAAAAATGTCATTGATGATAAGCTTGAGTTTATTAATTTTAATATTTAGTTTATCATTCAAACTTAAAAAATTATTAAAGTTGACCTAGAAATATGTCTATGGCACCTGCCTCAGCTAATTTAAATATTCTATTGGTGTCATTCATTGCTTCAACAATATTAGATTTTCGTTGATAATATCTACTACAGTTTAGAAAATATATCATTCAAACAATTAAAATAAATAAATGGAGTTTAGGAGATAAATATACACAATTATTTAGAAGCATTAGAAGCATTTTTGACCTTTATTATTGCAAGATCTCTTAGTATTATAGTTGTCGTTGTTTTAGTAATTGGGCATAGGTAAAAATTTGGGAAAGCCATTGCTGTTTTAAGAATTGAGTCTGTGATATCGCGAGGTGGATAGTTGTATTAATGTAGACCTCTGCTTTTATAATCACGTGAATAACAGTTTTTACAATGGTCACAACGTCTGTCATGTAGGTTGTCATAGCGAGAGTTGTAATGGTTGTAAAAACGATCGTCATAACGGTCGACGTAGTGATTGGCATAACTGTTATTGTAGCGATTACCGAAACGGCTGCCGCGACTATTGTGGTAGCGATTATCGTGGCGGTTGTCGTACAGGAACTGTTACTTGGTGGAGGCGATGTATCTTACAAGAGATTTGTCACATGTACTTGAGTCCTGTTTAGGTTTCTCGGCCTCATAGATATTCTTAGCTTTGCCCAGATACTTTATCCCTCTTGTATTCGAGGTGATCCAGATGTATAGCTTCTACCTTCGCCATGTCCCTAATATCTTCTTCTAAACCTAGATCGTTGACATCCTCTATAGTCATAGTGCTCTTTGACTTCTCTCCTTATCTTTTTGAAAATAGTGGCCACTTTGACCTTTTCAATAATGTGCTGAGTACCACTGAATTTGCATTCTTTGTTGAGTCTGGCTATGCCCATGACCCATGTCTTATACGTCTCTTCTTTGTTTTCACGGGAGCATACTCGGAGAGCTTGGCATTATAGATCTTTGGAGGGATTGTAAGTTTAAATTTTATCAAGATAGATCGATGGGATCAAAGAGATCTGCTTCCGTACAGATCGCTCCAATGTTGATGAATTTTCTGATGGAAATCTTACTGATGTCGAAGAAGCTTTGTATTTTTCGATATAAGCGTTGGCGTCGTTGCTAAATTTTTGAGAAATTCATGTTTGGACAAACTCGGTTATGTAAGTGGAGTTGTTCGTAGCGCCTATCGGTAAAGAGGGTTTTCTTAAATATAAGCGTCGTTCCTACTCCAAGAGAGAATGCCCTAGAGGAGTTCAAAAATCATGTTTAAATTTGGGATGAAAATTCCCAGGAGCCAATATGCATTACATAAATTGATCACCATAAAATAAAACACGTGGAAAAGAAGACCATGAATTAAATAATGAGAAATTTTTTAGTGTTTTGATTGGAATAATATTATTTTTTTTATTACATTTTTCCTGATCATGATATTGTATTATATTTTATTTTTAAATTACTAAAAATTATATATATATATATATATATAAAAGTTAAATTTAAGTTAATAATAAAAAATTATAGTATATATATATAATAAAAGTTAAATTTAAGTTAATTAATAAAAAATCATTAAATGGCTTAATAAAAACAGGATGGCTAAAATATCGACTAGATTAAAGATTTGTTTTGTTTAATATTGTTTTTATAGTTTATAATTCACATTCAATTTCAAACAAGAATTCTCTAAAAAGGAAAAAATAAAAAATAAATAGGATTTAGGGAATCACAAGAGAATCAAGTCAGGTGGGAGTTATTTGAGTTAGGTCTCAGAATAATTCTACTGCTTGGCTTACGCTTTCTCATCTTTCTCATTTAGTAACACAAGTTTGAGTCCTAATAGGAATATATATATTCTTTAAAGCAAAGAACTAGACTTAATATATTTTTTTTGTATCTTTTAAACCTGATGCCGAATCAATTTTGAACTCATAAATTCATGAATGAGCTATTTAACGAGATCATAATCAAAAATTGAGCTTTTTATAAGAGGGTCCTTATAGATCACAATCAATTTTGTTTGAATTAAGTTTAAAATTTATAAAATTTATTTGCTACTCAATCCTATAAAACTATATAACTAACAAATACATATATATATATATTATATACATATTAAATGTGTTTGATCATAAAATAAATTGGGGGGGGGAAGAGATATTTCATATCATCTCAAACAATGTTAACTTAAAAATTAGCGAAATCTTCGTTAGCTAACAACAAGGGCATAAAATATGTTTGAATAGATATTTCCTATAAAGAGGTGTAGTCAGGATAATCAAGTAGGGATAAATAGAGTATTGACTGTACATCATTACGTACACGAAGAATTGTAGGTTAGAATCGGACATCAAAAAATCATCTTCCCACTTTGGAAGCTTTCGAAATATGAAGATGAGCCAAGGCAGAGAAAACGTGACAGATGCCAAACTCAAGCATCCTGTTAGTATCGTAAAATTCCTGTTTCTCTCTTTCACCAAGTCTATTCTCGAAGATGACGATGCCACCATTGAGCGCGGAAAAATTTGGCTGCCATTCGAAATGGCTTGCAAAGATAAGTTCGATTGTTTAGGATTCTCAGCATTGTTTATCTTATTCACATTTCTGAGAGAGGAGATGCTATTTATGAGCATTTTAGGATTCGAAATCGTGTATTCTTTGAATCTTAGGAGAATTTTGGAATTAAAATATTTTTCCAGGCGGCTGACTCTGAATGAGGGTATTTTTATTCTCCTCGAACCAGTCTTGGAACGCCTATAAAATAGGATAGCGGTTATAACGTTGCTAGTTAACGTGATGAGGCAAGGAAGCAAATTCGTAATCACGGCGCTAATTTTATCGAATATGGAGGAGAATTTTTCCATTTTATCGTTAAATGAGTATGTATAGATGGGGTCGATGTTCAATAAATATTTGTGATCAGGGGATAATTTAAGTAGAAGATGGAATAGCCCTCTCCGTGTTGTTTAGTGTCGTATTATATGTCGTATCATTTGTTTGGTGGAACCAGAGAATGCGTTTTACTTGATAATAATTCAAGAATGGTAGGGATAATATTATGCTGAGGAGTAGGATAACGTACACGTTTCTTTTGATATTTCGAATTCTGAATAAATTAGAATATAGAAACGGATACGCAATAGCGAACATGCGATCCAAGGACATCAGAGCCAGGAGATAATCGATGAAACAGGTGATGCTGTCTTCGAAGAACCACTCAAATTTGCCGAACCATATGCTGAAAATTAGCGTATATTGGCTTTTTAAATTATTACTATCGTAAGCCACCCATGGAATTAAAACCGTTAATATTAATATGTTTGCCAATGCCAGAGTTACGAAATAGAATCGCGATCTTTGCTGAACCTGACGGAGTCTCTTAGAAATCACCATGAAAATCGTCAGGAGATTACCGGGGATCCCAAATGCTACGATGACGCACAGATGCTTCACCACCTTTTCGTTGAGCTCCCTATGCCTACCGACAATGTCCTTCAAAATACCGGAAGTGATATCTGTCACGTTCCCTCCGATTGTTTTATTGATGATTCCAATCATTATTTTTTTTAAAATCAAATTATAAAAGAATTATTTTATATTTTTAAGTTTAAATTTCAATTACGATTATAATCGATTTTCAAAATTATTCGTTTTAAATATTTATTACTAATTAATTTAAATAATTATTTATCATATCGCCGTTTTTTAAAAAAATCAATTTTGTAATCGATTAAAATAAAAAGTAATTGCTCCCAAAGTTTATAATTACATTTTAAATAATTTATGGCACTTGTGACCCGGAATTAGAAATTAAATTTTTTTTTTGTTGCAAAATTCGTAATTAAAATTAATTAAATTAAATTTATAAAATACGATTAATTTTGAGATTAATTTAGTCGTATCAGGCTTCTTATTAATTTTTATATAGATTCCTATTCAATGACATATAAAATGATATCTAGACTGACGTGCCATTCATGAAAGGTGTAGATCAATAAAAAAACAGCTGGGCACGCCATTTTAACGAGAGGTCCGATTTATTCCTATGTTCTGACATAAACTTATTTTAAAGAATTGCCCGATCCATCGAGATTATGAGGAAGGCAAGAACGAGAATTAATTTATTATTCGGGTTACCAAAATGGCGGGTTCCAGCTGATTTGCATTCCACGACGCCATTAAATACATTATGAACGAATCATCAGTCTAGGTATCATTATATGTCATTCATTGGTTCCTATCAAATTTCGAGAAATTTTTTTTTATTTGACAAATAAAAAAATTATAAAACATCTGAGGGGGGGGGTTTAAATTAAAATATTTTTTGGGTATTTTTTGAAAATAATATCCACGAGAAAAATAAAAACTCACCAGTTCCAAAATAAATTTTTAAAATCGTCGGTTTAAATCCGGCTAAGAGAGAGAGAGAGTAAGTGTTTTTATCCGAATTTAATCGACTCGGATTCGAAACCGACTTTGATTGATTTGAACCGATCTGCCGGGTTTTACAAACAATCTATAAATCAACCAATCACGATATACCAAAATATTTCATGATAAGTTAACCTCCGAGCCTATCACAAATCAACGATGAAATACTAAAATCATAATACAGTGTTGAAGGGAAATTTTAATAACCGGAAGGAAATACTTTTTTATTCTTATTCGTTCGATCATTTTTATTGACGTTAATTTCGTAGCGGAGAAGATTCCAATGACGTCTTCATAATCGACAAAAAGCCGCATCTCCTAATTATTTTTTTATTAAAAAGCCATATTTACGGGCGATAATTTTTATATATAAACAAGATGAACTACGTCCATTATTTATATTTCGTATATTAATTGGTTCACGTATTGTCAATCACCCCCCCCCCCATAACCCTCGAGTTTCGTTGAGGGGGTCCTAATCTCATATTTTGTTTATATTTTGATTAATTATTTGATAAAAAAAATAATAAACTAAGGGAGAACACGTGATGTATCAAATACATTAAAAATTGTATTCGATACTTTTTTTTATTCGCGATAAGAAATTGACTTATTAATAAAAAAAAAATAGAGACACTAGATATATAGTAGATTTCTAAAATTAAGTGTATGGCTTAAGCGGCTAAAACATGTTTATGAAAACCCGCTATCCCAGAACAAGCTCAACCCGATTAAAAAAATTAATCGCTATAAGCCGACCCAACCCCACGAGTCAATGAATAGACCGGGTTTTAGGGTCAAGATATTTTGCAGCCCCTCTAGTAACTGTACTTCACCATATCTACTCCTCGCTAACCACAAAATTCAAAAATTTAGGGTTGCTAACGGCTCACTTAGCAACTTCTGGAGATTTTTCTCATAGATGATAGTCACTAGACTCACACTATATTTAAATATTTTAATCGGGGATTTTTTTTCCAGGTTTATGATTATTATATTTAATTTTTTGAGATTTAATTTACCAATTTAATATTTAAAATGTAGAAAAAAAATTTTTTTTAAAAAAAAAAAACTACACAAATTAATATTTTTTTTTAAATTTTAATTATAAGAAGAGAGAGCGATTGGATAATAATTATTTATTTCATTATAATTTTTTGATCAAAATTAAATTCGGACAAAAATATAATATTATTTTATTTTAAAAAAAATTGTATATATTATTTAAACCGATAAATTAAAATTTTGGTTATTCGAAAACGTAGTCATGTATCGTGCTCACATTTTGGTAACTGTTAATGCGCGGAAAATTTCTGATCGCATTACACTTCTGATCTTTGAAAAAATCAATATTCCTGGATCGGATTGGTGGGAGAAAATTTTTAGAAATAGGTCCCAATGCAAGATTCTAATGTACGAGCTATCGCCAACAGCTTTTATTATAACTATTGTACCAGTTGTCGCTTTTCGGTTAAAGAAGATTTCGGCTAACATTTATATCGATGTATGGTGCCCTAGAATTTCTAAAAGGGGTGAGTTATTACAAAATACATTCAGACTCTCTTGTGTCCCATTATGATCTACTTTGCTAAGTCGGTTTATCCGCTTGAGTTCTTACGCCTTGCGCCAATCCTAAGATATTTAGACCTTCCTAAGCCAACGATGCAGAACCCTCACCTCTCGAACGATTGCTATAACATTGAATATTTACGTTAATAAGAGGGCGATTTTTTAAAAATGACATAATTAATTCCTACCACCCATCGCGTGTTGCAGGACCCCCATGACTACTTGGAACTTGCTTCCAATTTTTTTAAGGGGTGGTGGGAGTTAGTAATTTAAGGAGTAGAGTAGGAGGTAGGCTAGAGATAGAATAAATATATTAGGGGTGAGGGAGGGATATCAATTAAAAATTTAGGAAAATAATTCCCCGGAAGTAAAAATCCACAGGAAAATTAAGAAATTTATCAGAAAATTCGCCAGAAAATGAATATCCAGGAAAATGATTCCATCCTCATTTTTTTTTAAGATTCTATAGAAAAATATTTATTTATTTTTAGAAAATTAATTTATTAGTAGGAAAAAAATTTCCAATAAATATATCCACGAGAAATACAAAAAAAATAAAAAAAATGGTTGATTTTAAAACTAAACTAAACTTTACCTAATTTTTTTTTTAAAAATATTAGCGATTAACCTAAACCATATGATGTATTGGGTTATGACCTTTATCCCGAACCAAGTTTTAGTATAAAAATTTAGGCAAAAATATTATAATAAAATGAAGTAATGCTTAACTATATACTACTACTATCGTAAATTCGCCTAGGGACACTTTATCACGCGACACTTTATCACTCATTTGATAATTTGGCACTTTAACATCTATATCATGTGACACTTTATCATAATTTGATACTTTATCAGTCATTTGATAATTTGGCACTATATTAAGTGCACTTTATAACTCATTTGATAATTTGTCACATAACGTGACACTTTATCAAGTGCTTTATCACGTCGATACAAAGACGACAGTTTGTCATAACGATATTGTATCACTCGGTCATTTGATAACTCGTACTTTATCACGCGACATTTCTTCTACAAGGATTTAGGATCTCACATCCGCTTGCATACTGGCGATCCTCGAGTAGGCTTCTTCCTCAGACAGAGACTGGCTCTAGCTATCCTTGAAGCAAAATTATCAAAGATGGCAGTCATCTATCCACAGATCTTCGCCAGACTCACTTTTTCTTCCTTATTCATACTTCACCCTACATTTTATTTAATTTGGAAATTTGTTTGTTTTTTTATCGCATATAAATTTTGTGTTGACTTATAATATAATATGAAATATAAACAATTAATTTTATACAAACTATTTATAAAACTGAATACAATATAATAAAAGGTAAAATTATTAATAATAGCAATTTATAAAAAATAAAAAACTAAGCAAAATGTGATTACAAATCTATATAAAAACAAACAAAAAAATACAAAAAAAATACGAGCAAAATACAAGAAAATACAAAAAATACAAAAAAATACAAGAAAATACAAAAAATACAAAAAAATACAAGAAAATACAAAAAAATACAAAAAAAATACAAACGAAATACAAAAAAAATACAAAAAATTAAAAATATTATAGAGGCAAAAATCCTGAATGAATATGCCATTGAGTTCTTTTCCTAAAGATTTAGGGAAAAGCGATGCTTAAATGCTAAAAGTTTCCTAGAATGTAAAGTGACAAAAAGTAAAATTCGAATTCGGCGGAAGTGGTTGATAAGACTTGTTGATTTGATTTTATCAAATGAGTCATATGCATAGATGATAATCGTAAACATTATTATATATTCTTATTTAGATACACAATTCATAATTTTTTAAGGGCTGAAACGATTATCACCAAACTCACTTCCGGAGATGATATTGATGGATTTTGAACGAAAACCGATAAATACTTATTCCGCATCTAAAAGAAGCGGGTGATTCGATGAAGCAGGGTCCTTTGCATATGTCCCAGATGATGATACCGGAAATGTGAAACCTTAAATATTTGGCAGAAATTAAAGGCTCGTGTGATCTTATTTCCTATAAAAGAGAACCTGTATTCGAAGACAAGAAATCCCTAGTAAACATTATATTATTCTTTTGTTATAAATCATAAGTCAGATAAATTATTCTGCAGCTCCTTTTTTACAAATGTAAAGTTATTCAGGAACAAACACATTTATAGGTTAGATGATGTCACCCAACCAAGGAATCGTGCTGAAGGCTGGCATTATGGAATTAAATTCTTATGATAATCTTCTAATCTGACGGTTTGGAAATTTTTTATAAAGATGGGTCATAAAGATATGCGCGAAGATAAGGCCCTACATCTTCATGTCGTTAATGAGAAAACACCGCACCTTTCAGAGAAATATGAAGCTCTGTGTATTTTAAATTATGGAACCAGATTATTTTTTACATTTATATAAGCGAATTCCCATATTTCCTGCAATTAAATTCATAATATATATTTGTGATATATTGATTTATGATTACTTAGAGTATAAATTAAATTGACTTAAGATAAGATAACATTTAATTAAGAATCTAAGCAATTATCGATCCCCAGAAGAACTACGGATCTCAATTGGTTTCCATCTTAAAAACAAATATAGTCACCTAGCACATCTGCAGTTTATGCAAGATTTCAGGCCCAATAGTTTAAGGACACTATTCATTGTATTGCAGATACTCCAATAGCAGACATTCGCGCCAAATAAATGCTCTCATACAATAAATATGTATCATGATAAAGTGTCACGTGATAAAGCCTTTATCAAATGACTGAGTGGCAAGTGTCGTCATAATTAAGGTCTCCTAACGACTTAAATTATTTCCTAGACATCTAGTTTCCGTGGTACTAGGCAAAATATTATCAAAAGTAAATAACTAAAATTTTTATTTGAATTATTTCTAAATGATTAATTGAGCAAGTTTGAAATCTGGACGAAAAAAAGATTATTTTAAGTATTTTTTTAAAAAGTGGTTCTTTTACAGAAACCCTAACTATAAAGGATTCCAAGGGAAACGGAAATTAAAATTTTAACTTATAAATTAATAAAGACAAAAAAAATCAATTCTGAATAGAGATCTGATCTTACTGTCAACATCAGAGATTATTTATATCACACTTCTTGTTAGATGGCTTTTAATTTACAATGCAACACAGAACATAATTGAATATGAATTTTAATAATAATGATATTAATTATGACCCTGAATCCGATAAAATTTAACATTTACAAAATGAAACATCCACTCTACCGAGATTATACTATTCCATATTCGGGGAATTAGTGATGAATTCAACAATTTATAGATCAATGTCATGCATAACCTCTATATATATATAAACTATGTGATTTCTGTCATTACCTCTATTTATTTCTCCCCCGAGAAAGATCATTTACCATATAACTATCTTACTAATTTCTATAACATTTTTTTCAAAATTTCAATTCTGACAAAATTTAAATAATAACTATACTGAAACTACAAATACATAGCTCATTTGATACATCAATAACAGATTCATTATGAGCCTACCAGATATAACTGCCAATTATGTAATAAGTTGATTAAAGCAATCTCATCTGAACCAGAAAATGTGTCCTCAATATGGACTACCCATCTCATCAGCAGCCATTCATCGAACCCTTAATGCTTTATCTGCTCTTGTACTCAGCACAATCTGAGCAACCCATAGTTACCAGTCCAAACTTATTGCCTAATACACAACAGTTGCCTACTTCCACTGGCACAGGTACGAAGTTTAGTCCACTCTACACGTGTAGAACTATTTTTAACAACTCCAAAACCATTCGTCATATCCCGAATATCTAAAGGGGGGCAAGATTTCAAATTGCCAGATACCTGTCCAAAAATCTAATTTTCTTGTTAGGTAATTATTCTTCAGTAAATTTGTGACTTCCTATGATTTGCCTTTAGGAAGATGCAAATCTCCGATCCTACTTGCAAAAAATCACAGACACGGGCAAATTAGGGATACGACTATTTACCCTTACCCATTAATCACATTTCTATTTCTTTAAGTGCAAAGACATGGATAAAAATAAGAATCATAAAACTGACCTGCTCAACAAGGTCAGATTTGTATCTAATAAACTAGATAACCTCAATGCTAAATCCTTCATACGTTTAGTAATTTCTGAGAATAAGCTGGCTCCCTACCTTATTAAGCCCTTTTCCCAAAACACTGCCAATGCTATATTAAGAATGATATATCACTTACCAGAGTTTTTCTATCTACAGCCACTTATATCACGAGTGACTTTAGAAAGTCCATCCTCTCTTTTAAATGAGATTACACCTGGGTTTGATGGGTTTCTCCCAATATTTCTACAAGCTCTAACCGCACCACCTAACATCACACATCAATGCAACGTTTTAAAAAAAATTTATCAAACTCGTCAACCGTATGCTTATTGGAGGCATACCACACGCTATTGTTCTACTGCTATACAGGACTAAACTCATGCTCCATAAATCTATTTAAGATATTCACCTTATCATCATTGGAACCGTTGGCGCCTATTAACTGCCAAACTAGTGGTAAGCAGAATATTTTTCACGATGTCCAGTCACCTGCGCCCGAATAAATTATTAGAGAACGTGAAAAGATAAATGCGAGGTATTCCTTTGCATGACTCCGATGGACTTACAAACAAATCCCTAAGAAGATATTCTGATTAAAATATACTTTTAGAATACTTTTAACTCTCTAAGGCGTAGAGCGTTAATTCCTATCCTCACGCTCCACCAATGATATTAGCAATTTATTTTTGATTTCTGCACTAGTCCCTCACACCTTCAATATTGAGATGGTTGATTCTTTTTAGCTATGGAATGCAACAAGGTGACTCTCTAGGGTCCCTTTATGTTCTGTCTGAGCATTAATAGCCCAATACGAAATATAAAGTGCAAGCATAATCTTTAAAGTTTGTATTCTAGGATGATGCATTAAGCGGCCCGTCGGAAAAAGTGATGAAGGCAATAAAGATATTAAAATCCAGTAGGAGCAGTTTGGGACCGATAATTAATCTAGACAAGAGCGATATTATCTCTTTGGAATCATTGACCTTAACCACTATCTTATGTTCAAACATACACAATTGAACTCTTTATCTCGAATCACCAGTTGGCAGACGAGTACCTCAACAAGTTCCTTGCCAACATTTCACATGAGATATCCCTCATACACGATACATTATCGCAGCTCCCAGCTCTTCAAGCTTTCTTCTTATTGGAGGAAGAATATCTTAAAGTTCCGAGAATTTTATATACACTCGGATCCTTGCGTGTCTTGCAATATGTCATCCTCGCCGCGCATCAGCTGTGATTAAATGCCTTTTAAGAAGAGATATTCAGTATACAATTGATCAATCCTGGTTACATCACCTTACAAATCAAAGCCGGCGGCATTAGTATAAGTTCGCTCTTGTTACTTTCTTTAAGCGCATCCATATCCTCTATGTCTTGATATTCCATTATGTACAACTAAACATCCTGACCCACAGTTTTACAGGCTATTGGTCTCTGGAAATCAATACCATTAGTTGATCCCCGTTCCCCTAATCAGCGTAACAGAAGTTATGGAATAACCCGTTAATTGAAACTCCATACATCACGGTATTAGCCTCAAATGGTAATACCTTATCACTGCATTCTCTGTCAAACATAGGTCAACTCCAAAATACTCCTCGCACTGAAAATATTGCAATAGACATACAAAGTGAAGTGATACTATAGCCAGGGTCTTAAATTCTACTTATGTTCCGTCAACCCTCGAACCCACTGGGCTATAGAGCTCCTTGGCAAATACCCATTTTTATTGTTTTATTGTTTGCTAAAATTAAAGTATGTGGAACTTAGTCTTTGGGCACAGTATGCCGGGCTCAAAAATTTTGCCACTTGCGGACCCTCTAGTTGACAGTTCATCATTCAATTGAGATGCCCTTTTACTCGCAATGGTTATAGTTTAGTAAAAAAAATTTTAGTTAGGAAGAATTCAGGTTACCTCTAATCTTACCTTAATAATAAAAAAAAATAATAATATAATAATACTTATTATTTTATCATCATTTTAAAGTTAGAAAAAAAACAAGTTACATTTATGATTCATTGATCCTTGCTAGCATATTTGAATAACAGAGTTCAATTGAGATTCTTTGCCGGAAATGATGGAGATCTTTTCGAGGATCGTTGGCTATTCATTGAGCTTCGGGTTCAATCTTTTTATGAAACGGAAAGATTTGAGCTCTAAATAATTTCCTTAGACACTTCTACCTCGAGGGTGAATAGCAGGCGCAAGCTGGTCATTGAAATTAAGGAAAGGTTACAGGGAACTGTGGAATGCTATCGTGTTGATAGAATAAAATTATACCCAGGTCGGGACGGCCCCGAAAATTTTTTTTTTAAAAATATCCGGGCGGGTTCGGGCCGGATATTTAAAAACCGAATATTTGGCATCGCCATTATTAGCTATAAAAAATTCAAAAATAAATATAAATTTAAAAAAAAATAAAAAAAATAAGCCGAGTTGGGCCCGAAAATATAAAACCAGGACAGGGGCCGAGCTGGAAAATTCATGCAAATGGTACCTCTGAGAGTCTCAGGTATATCGCCGATATTCTATCTAATTCATATTCAAAAAACTGCTCGTACGAAAATCACTATACAAAAATTACGAAACCTAGTTTGTTAACTTTACGTAATTTTTTTTTAATAAAGCTTAAGGTAAATTGTCAGATTTAACATGGCCGCCTATTTATTTTTTTTTGCTCTAAGCGGCTTAAGATCTGATCGTAGCCCTTAATACGATACATTGTAAAGTATCTATTACTTTTTGAACAAAATATGTAAATTATTCACGGAATTATATAATTAGCAAGTAGATGCACCGTGCGAAGGATTGAGATGTCTAACCTTTTTTTTTTATAAATCGATTCAAAATTCTCGATTTTTATACTACGCGATCAAAAAGGCGCTATAGCGCTCTAACAAGGTCTTAGCCCTACAGTCGTTAAAAACCGCGATTTTGGATCGATTGAAGATTTTAGCTAAAATAATAATTATCTAAGCCTTCAAGATTTAGCAAATAGATGCCCAAACCTTTCTGCCAGTCATGAGAAAAATCATCAGGCCTACATGATATTATTTTGGTTATTATAACCTTAATAGGGCCGTTTTTAAAAAATCTACCCGAAATTCTGGCTTTTTTAACGAAACTTAGCCTTGGTTGCAAAAATGATAAATTAACAAGATTATGAGAATTCTGGAAAATTGATCTGTTATTATAAACACATTTTATGGGCGTTATTGGGGAAAACAGAAATATTCGGCCTTTGGGGTAATGGCTGACCTTTTCACAGTTTTCATTTTTTTAACCTGTAGCATAAGATACTACATTAAACGCTTCCCAAATTTACTCCCGTTCTAGGGAGAAAGTGGGAGATTGATTCAGACAATAAACTTATTACTGTAGTATAATCTGTACTGAAGCGCTAATGCCGCCTCTATTTTAAGCGGCTGTAAGATTTGAGCCCCATAAACGCTAAGATAACATTAAAAGCTGCTATATAGGAAACAATACATACAAGGTCTAAACTATAATAGTCTTCGTAATAGATACTTTGTAGTAACATGATCCTTTTCATGTTTTTTTTACTTTCAAATCTCTATTTTTTTTTTGTAAATATTAATTTTATTTTCCTATATGGTTAGTGGAGATTCACTATAGAAAATTATTATACAGAATTCATTATAAATATCAAGTCAAATATTTAGTTTATAAAACAAAATAATATAATTAATTAATTCCTGTTTCCTTTGTATAAAATAAGAGTTAAATATTTTATAATACAAGATAAACAAGAAAATTATTCACAAAAGAAAATAATGGCTAATTAGGTGATTAATTATTAAATAATATCTATATAAGTATAATATCATCTTTAAATTAATATATTTATAAACCAACTTTATAATAATTAATATAATTATTAAAAAAATCTTTCTTTTCTTTCTCTTCTTTCTTTCTTACTTTCTTTCTTTCTTTCTTTCTTTCTTTCTTTCTTTCTTTCTTTCTTTCTTTCTTTCTTTCTTTCTTTCTTTCTTTCTTTCTTTCTTTCTTTCTTTCTTTCTTTCTTTCTTTCTTTCTTTCTTTCTTTCTTTCTTTCTTTCTTCTCTTTCTTTCTTTCTTTCTTTCTTTCTTTCTTTCTTTCTTTCTTTCTTTCTTTCTTTCTTTCTTCTCTTCTCTTCTCTTCTCTTCTCTTCTCTTCTCTTCTCTTCTCTTCTCTTCTCTTCTCTTCTCTTCTCTTCTCTTCTCTTCTCTTCTCTTCTCTTCTCTTCTCAATTAGAAACGTAATAAATTAAATTTTTTAAAACAATTGGTGAAAAATTATAAAAATAAAAACGCGCCAATTATATAAAGAAAAGATATGCAATCTTATTTTTTTGGGCGGAAAAAAAAATATGATATTTGCCGCAAACAAAATATAGATTTTTTTAAAAAAAATAATGGACAGCAAATAAATTTAAATTTGAGGAGATACATATATTTTGAGATATAAATTAAGTATAGTAGCCAACTCCACAAGGAATATCGAAAATAACAAGTTTTCCTGCTACTTTAGAATTCCTTAAAACATTTTTTTTTTATTGAGAACAAGGAGACTAAGCAGAATCATCCATCTGGATACCTTCGCGTGAGTCTTTATTTTCATAGTAATTGAATCTTCTTGTACCTTGCAACATTAGCATTTTTTGTCTTAAAAGATGTGGCTGATTTATATGTTATTCTTAGTAAATATCGTATTCGTTCCCTAGATAATAAATTTTAAAGCTATTCAAGGGGCACATTTTAACTTAGTCGGGACACCAGGCTGTTTGGTTAGAATAGCAAAATCCTACTTAAACTGGTATTGTCGTGACTCCAAGTAAAATTCATATTAGCATCAGCACTTGAGAATATATAAATCTTAAAATCAAACTATCTTTCTTTTCTGGATTCCCTACTTGACTGTATTAATATAAATTTGCTAATTTTAGTAACATACTTTTTCTAAATCTAATTTAATTTTATTCGATTGTATTTATTTTTCATCATTATTCATTTTATATTCTATATTTATGTGTACGATAACCTTTACATCATATTCTGACCTCAGCTCTGCAATGTCTCCATTAGATAAAATATTTTGGAGACAACAGATCTATTAGAAGCCCATAAGACATTCTCTATGAAATTTTAGATGGAGGCAAATTGCTTCATCTTCATCCCGTTTAGTTAGGTAGAAATCCAGGCTATGGATACTCTATTTAGGAAGGTTAGCATTTGATTTTTTTTTTAACTAATAGTATAATGGAGTTTTTTTCAAACATATACATATATATTTTATTAAAAAAATAATAATTAATATTATTTAAAAAATAATTTTTCGAAAATCAATACACGTAAACATATTGGAATATATCATACATCATATCTCAAAACGAACCCATTGTCAATTATTTGTTAAGGGATCGTTATATTATTTCTCAATGATTGGAATTATCAATAAAACTATTGCAGGAAACATGACCGAGATCCAATCCATCATCTTAAAAGAAATTTCGACTAAGGAACTCCAGGAAAATCTATTAAAGACTATTTGTGTCATCCTAGCATTCGGGATCCCTGGAAACATTTTAATGATTTTTCTGGTTATTGCTTCTAAACATCGTTGTCACGTTAAACAAAGATCAGATTTCTATTTCATATCATTGGCGTTGGCAAACACACTAATATTCATGATTAAAATTCCCTGGGTCGTTTATAATATTAGGAATTTTGAAAATCATTACTCCCTAAATATTAGCCTATGGTTCGGGAAATTTGAATGGTTCTTAGAAGACAGCCTCATCTGTTTCGTCAATTATCTATTGGCTCTGATGTCCATGGATCGCATGGTGGCTATTAAGTATCCTTTCATGTACTCCAATTTGTTCAAATTTAAAAATATCAAAAAATATGTGTACACTATCATGGTGGTCAGTCTAATTATAGCGTCGCCATTTTTAAATTATTTTCACGTAAAACGTATTCACCCGTTTCGTTCGACTAACAATATAATGTACAACATGACAATACACGACATGACGGGAGATGCCACTTCCGCTACTCATGAATTATCTGACCGCCTCAAATATTTAGCAAATATTGACCCGATATACACGTACGTATTCAACGAAAAAATGAGAAAGTTCTCTTCGATATTCGACGAAGTTGAAGCTGTATTCATGAATCTGATTCCCTGTATCATCATATTAACTAGCAACGTGATAACGGCTACCCTGTTTTATAAACGATCCAGATCTAATATGAAGAGATTAAATTTACCCGCGTTCAGTGTAAGCCAGCCGATAGATCATATGGTATCTAATAATCCATTTTTCGCGAAAAAATTTCATTCCGAAACGCTCCCGAAATTCGAAGAACAAATCACCAATGCACCCCAGAACTTTATTGATAAGGATATCCCTTCGATCCATAGCGCCAGAAATCTTGAAAAATTCGAGTCATCTTCCCAAATTATCCCAAAAGGGAACCAAATTTCCCCGCGCATTACAATGGCGAGATCTGTATCGTTATCCGAGAAAATGAACATTATAAAGGCTAGAAACAGGGATTTCACGATATTGATGGGGTTCCTGAGCTTAGCATCTCTCATATTTTCGCTGCCTTGGCTCATATTCGTATTCCAAAAGGGTCCCGCTTGGGAAGACGATTATTTTTTGGTATCCAATCCTAAGTTACACTTTTTCGTGAACGTCATGATGTATCTTCAATACTTTACTTATCCGTATTTGATTATCTTGACATCGCCCCTATACCGGAAATACCTTTTGAAATGTATTTTATGCCGCTCGTATTCTTACAAGCCATGAGTTTTCTTAAGTTTTTTTTAAAAATGTTAGAGTTACCTACAAGTTACAACATGAATAAATAGGGGATATGTCACTTTTCACTGGGTTTTAAACGCGTTTAACTTATTACGAAATTGTTACATTTCCAATCTCATGAGAAATTTGTATCTGAGAGTTCAATTACAATAAAGCATAACAAAAATATATGATTCAATTCATTTTTCATAATTTATTTCTAATTATTTTTTTTGCTTTTTATTTATATAAATATTTTTATTTCTTAACTCAAAATAAATGAATTTTTATAAAAGACATGTGTACATCTAAAAACTTACTTCTAAGTAATTATTCTTTTAATACATTATTACTAAAATAAGATTTCAACGTAGGTTTAGTAAATATTTCTAAAAATTGAATATATACTTGGATAGCTTTTGAAGGTTTCTCAGAAACTCTTACATCTACTTTAAAAGTTTTTTTTTATTTAGCAAACTTACCGGTATATATGTCGGATTATGAATATAAAATCCATATGAATTTTGAATCAGTTTAATTATTATGAATTATTTAGTATACGATTTTAAATATATTGACCCATTTGATGCATTCCAAGTGAGTGTAAGAGTAGCTATTCCTGTGGATCTCAGCCATTTTTGACCATAAACATTTGACAATTTATTTTTTATTAAATAAAATTTATTAATTTAAATGAGGAAATTCAAAAATTGGCTGCGGCGAAATTGTCTAATTTACAATGCGAATTAACTCTATACATGTTGGACATTTCCGATTCATTTTATTTCTAGACTCTGTGATCTAATTTAATCATTTCCGAATTAGATTTCTTTCTTTCTTTCTTTCTTTCTTTCTTTCTTTCTTTCTTTCTTTCTTTCTTTCTTTCTTTCTTTCTTTCTTTCTTTCTTTCTTTCTTTCTTTCTTTCTTTCTTTCTTTCTTTCTTTCTTTCTTTCTTTCTTTCTTATCTTTCTTTCTTATCTTTCTTTCTTTCTTTCTTTCTTTCTTTCTTTCTTTCTTTCTTATCTTATCTTTTCTTTTTTTCTTTATCTTATCTTTCTTTCTTTCTTTCCTTCTTTCGTAAAACTAATCTATCTTAGATAATAACTTCATTATCATTAACTAGATTTTCTTAATATCTATATTAAAAAAAGACAAAAGTAAAAAGGTAAGAACGGGAGGAATGGAGACACGTTCAGTCTCAAATGCTTTAAAAGGCGTTTTCTAATCTCAGGTCGTATTAGAAGATGGAACTAGTTTCGTGTTCCTAGAATTAAAATGGAAATTTGAGCGTGTTAAGGTTTGTCTTATATTGGAGGCTCCTAAGCATCATTCAAATTTTTACAATGAGTAAAAAATGCTTTTCAGGAAGAAAAAAAAACTCAATAATTTTCCTCGGAATTTTACTTAGCCGGAAATGAGATTTTACGAGTGTCGCAAAAACATTTACTATCATTATTTGAAGAAAGAAAAATTGGGGAAATGTCATAAAGGAAAGAAAAACTATAAAACAACATTAACCGAACTTGAAAGATATCAGTATGTGTAGGTCCATCAAACTCAAGAAAAATAAGAACCGTTTCAATGACATTGTTTCTAGATTTATATAAGATATTCACTAAAAAAATTCAGTTTCATATGAAGATTTAGTCCTTCATGTTTCAAATTTGATATCTTCAACTTAGAATTTTATATTAAAATAACTGAATGATATTTTTTTTAAGAATAATATATATTAAAATAAAGAAATAATGTTTAAATTTTCTTTATTTTTAATGTTATTGTATGTGTAAGTAGGAAATTTTAAAAAAAAAACAATAGATGCTATTTTATAAGCCCCATAATATTCTCCCCCCCCCCCCTTAATTAGTTAGTATTTTTTTTCCTGAATTAGGTATCGTGTTAAAAATAAGTGTTAGAGTGATTATTGGGGGCAAATTTCTTCCACTTATCTCGTATTCCCATTTTTGTAAAATATATGGTGGATAAAATGACCAAGTCCGAAATTCATACCGGGTATTCTAGAAAATTATTTTTGTCATTTGCTAATTATGCTTAGAAACGTACAGGGAATCTCAAAGACTAGATGTAGATGATGATAAAATGATTCCACGATAGAAGTTTGGATAAATCGCTTTAATGGTGTGAAATGGGGGGAATTTCTGTCATTAAAAAAATACTTTCAAATTGGTTATATACTTGGGATAGGGGAGACATGGATAAAATTTATACAGAGAAGATACGAAGAATTATAATTTAGTCCACAGGGATATACGGAGATATATCTGAGGGTTTCAGTTCACCACTAGCTCAATGCTCGTAAAACTAACGCCTTTTAAATAAGGGCATATTTTTATAATCAGACATTCTTGTTTTTTATCAAGATGCTGAGATTTCTCTGAAGATTCTCTACTCTCTAAATAGTTTTTCTCCATTTTCCTATATTTTATCCTATTTTCCGACTCCACGTTTTCCCATCTCTCTCTCTAACTTCTCAACCTTTCGTTGTGTACCTTTATTTTCCCTATTTCTTATTGATTTCATTTAGCATTCTGATAAATTTCTCTCATTGAATGCGTTCTTCATGAGTTGCGTCGATTATTTATAGAGAGTAATTCCAAATCTTTTTCGGCATCAAGCCTAAGCATTCCTTTATGTTTTACACTATCAAGCTATTTATTTGTCCTGTTTTTCCTTTAGAGTTCATTGGTAAAAATGTATGATACTAGTTGATGAATTAGCTATTTGTTTCATATTTATTGAAAGTATCGCTGGAGTATTCTTCGAGTTGGTTTAATCCAGGCGTCACACCTGATAAAGAAATTATTATTAAGACATTTTTTATGACCACCGAGATCTTTGTTATTAGATATTCGCATTCAATCACTTATCTATCAGTAGTTCTAACATGAACGGGAAAAGATTTGGTCCGTTCGCTTCTATATATCAAGGGAGGAAGTAGAAAATATAGGCTATCTCGCAAAGTTAGTCAGCAATCAATTACATTTATAATTAATAATACAATTACAATTCCTATTTTTTTTCTATTTAATAACTATAATTTATTTCATTTTTTTTTGAAAAAGGAATTCCTAATTCTCCACTCCCTAGGGGTTCAAAATAATTGAGGGGTAGGGGAGAGGACATCTCACACGCGTTACCTTCTCGCGTAGACGCTGTTTATTGCTGAACATATTTTAAGCGTTTGCGATTCGCTCTCAGTATAGAAATGCTTTAAGCAAGCTAATGTGCCCGATCCTTTTCTCTCTCTTAGTGCCAGTTCTTATTTAGACTCCCTAATAGTGTTTAGGACACAGAGTTTCTCTTAAGCTGAACTAATTCCTAAGTGTTTTTCGTTTGCCTGTTTGTTTAGAGTCCAAACTCCAACATGATGGAAACCCATCCAGTTCGTTACTTAACTAATTCCTAAGTGTTTTTCGTTTGCCTGTTTGTTTAGAGTCCAAACTCTAACATGATGGAAACCCATCCAGTTCGTTACTTAACTAATTCCTAAGTGTTTTTCGTTTGCCTGTTTGTTTAGAGTCTAAACTCCAACATGATGAAACCCATCCAGTACGTTTTTGATAGATTTAATTCTTTCGGCAAATTTTAGCATATTTGGATCTCAATTTTCTAAAAAATAAGAAATCTTTAGGAATGTTAGAAAAAAAAATCGAGAATGTTAAGTCCCCTGCATTGGCCTAGTCTGCGAGAGCGTCGCTTACCAATCCGATGGTCACGGGTTCGAATCCCGGCTATGATCATGTTTTCTTTCTTCTTAATCTAACTTCGTGGTTCTGTTCTTGGGGGGGGTGATATATAGGAGGCCTGACTCGACCAAGTGATTCCATTAAAACATATGTTAATATCATTAACCTTTTTTCTTGTTGAGCAACTTGGTATTTAATCCGTTCCGCGTGTAACATTTTTTCATTTCTCAATCTGTACATTTTTAATAATAGTTTTTCCATGATTGCGAAAACTCTGTGAGCCTATGGGACATGTTTTGGTCGGACAATATATTTTCGGTCTCTAAGCATACACTCAAAATCGTTCCCTTTCGAGAACGGTCATTTAAATGCCATAGTCAGGATTTTATTTACAGAAATATCCCCTTGATCTTATTTATCATTATTAGTCAGTTTTTTTTAGTCTATAAGGAGTAGTGTTGTTAAATGGCTTGATAAAAACGGCTAACTTAATATTTTAGCCAGAAAAAATATTACGCAAGAAATGAAGATTTTGGTCATAGATGACACAAATGTTTATACATCTATTAGAAAAGCCTGGAGGTTTAGGCAATATTTTTCTGGCTAAAATATTGAGTTAACGAAACATGATGTATCTGTAGAAATTTAGGAAATGAGAAGTTACTTATAAACATAGAAATCACTTCTTAGATCCTTCTTTAGTTTTTTGACGAAGGATGATTTTTTAATGGAAATTTTTTTTTTTAAAAAAAAACGAAAAGATTAAAACATTAAAAAAAATTGTCTATAAATTTACAGAAATATTATATTTAAAAAAAAATAAATTAAAATCTAACGGCCAACATGGTGTTTATCAGAGACCAGCTGACCCGGTCCTAAGCCCGGCCCAGGTTGGCCCGGCCGAGTCGTATATTTTAAAACCGAATATTTGAAATCGACATTATTAGCTTATATAAAAATAAAAAATATATATTTAATATATTTTCTTTCTTTCTTTCTTTCTTTCTTTCTTTCTTTCTTTCTTTCTTTCTTTCTTTCTTTCTTTCTTTCTTCTTCTTCTTTCTTTCTTTCTTCTTCTTTCTTTCTTTCTTCATATTAAATATTTAAAATATTTAAAGTATAAAAAAAAATTCTATTAGTTGAAAATGAATTTTGAACGCGAAGGTATTCGATATTTTTAAGAGTTGATACTTTGTGTTCCCAATAAGGAACCGTGATCGGAAAATTAAAAATTTTGATTCTAATTTTATTTGTCCTGTGTATTAAAAAATTTCTTTGGGGTTCTTTTGCTAAGGCTTCCTAAAAATGGAAATTAAATTGTATCCTTTGTATTATTTAATATATTTTGGTTACGGATTGAGTCAGAGGATTGATGTTAATGTTATGAAAGAGTGAAGAGCCGGAAGTATAGTCCCAATTAATGAGTTGCCCAAGAGTCTAATGAACTTGTCAAAAAAAAGGCCCTAACCAAAGATCTTGTTTCCAGCCGGCAGAAATGCTTCAGCATCTATTTTCCAAATCACGGTGCCCACATAATAATTATTTTAGCTAAAATCTTAATAGGGGGGGGGGCGCTTTGAAAAATTGCCAAATCGGACATTTTAAAAAACACTAGTTGTTACACCATCTGATCTCAATCCATTTAACTCGCAATAACTTAGCGGGCTAGAGATGAACTGGAATATGCGCAGTTCTAACAATTATCTTTACAATAATTATCCTAATGTAATATGTATTCCCACATAGTTTTAAAATCGGACCAATCACGACGTCCGAATTTAATCCAATTAAAATATCTAAATTCAATTAAAAAAAAGGCAAGATTAAATAATCTTGCATGGAAGAAATTACAAAAGACATTATAAATTATTTACAGAGCTTAAATTAATAAATAAAAAGTAAATTCAAATAATTTCTAACCTTCTATCCTCTGCTTTTATAATTATTGGTATTACAATTTCTAAACCATTTTATCTTCCTTTTTCTTCTCATAGAAATTTCTTACTTTCCGTTCCGCAACCTCGTGTCTGTTCCCCCCTCGTTGATTTCTATCATTTTTTTAAAAAATTTAAAAAAAAAATAGTCGAGTTTTTGAATTCATTCATTCATTAGGTCGCTAAACTGCACACGATTGGTCATCTATTTCCTTTGACGTTTCTTTCATTTATTTTAAAATATTTCGTCAAAAGCTTAAACACTCTGTTCCGAATGCTTTCACATTTTTTGTTATGTTTTTCTAGCCTTGGTGGAAGCTACAAAATCACGCCGCTTTGCTCCACTAGTTAAAACGAAGAGAAGAAGGTGCCAATTAGGTATATAGTTTTTGTTTAATAATCTTACATAATATTTTCTATTTATTTAACTTGCTATGAAGAAGAAACGCGGCCATAATTTATGCCATTTTTAAGCCGAACGTCTTTTAATAATTAATGATTACGTTGCTTGCTTTGAACTAAAGAAACAAACAAAATAACTATTATATTATGTATATTATTTACCATCTATTATAGAGTAAAAAAAATTATATTAATATGCTGCTATCAAATTATTTTATATGATATTTAATTAACAAAATAAACCAATTATAAACGTAATTTTTAATTAATCTTAATAAAACATATTTTGGCATATATAATCTATGATATAAATGAAAGTGACAATTATTTATGTTAGACTCTATTTAGCCGATTTTGAAAAAAAAAATGGCTTAATCAAGACTGTATCTAAGAAATTATTAACTATGCTCAAAATTTGTCCCAAAAGAGAGCAGAAATGCTTGGCACCCCTCTTATGGAAAATTGCTAAAATCTTGATTTAGTAACTTTTAGTTCGAAATTCAGTCTTTTATTAACACATATGAACTAGTAAAATACAATGATCTTATTTCAATGTTTTGGCAACGCTTTTACAGTCAAAGGAGTGAAAGGGTGCTTGTATTACACATATTTAAGTTAGGACTATGGTTCTATGCCAGTATATTTTTTTTATTATTAATATATTTATTTGTGAAATCTTTTTCTAAACGCTTCACGCTAAATCATTGCATAATATTCGAACGCGGAAATTGTATGCATGTTCGACGTTTCTTGGCCATCAGGAAAAAAACCCTTCAAAGTGTCACAAGGTATAAAATATTTATTAGAGATTTTCAAGATCGAAATAAAGTTTAATCATCAATAATGACAAATTTTATAGACATAAAGCCATGACATATGTTCATTGACATATAAATATATTGGTTGTATAAATCGCTAATCCTGCTCTTATATTATTCTTTGTTCTTCTTCAAAGATGACAGGTAGTTCTCTCCAAAACGACAGTTTTTTTTAATTGACAAAACTTATAAATTCTCCGATATAATTTCGAAATGCCAATTATTTTTAATTTCGATAAATAATGGCTTTGTAAATTTCTTTTCAGATCTAAACAAGGATTTTGTAGTTATCTTTCTAAAGTCTAACGCCATTTCTATACAGAACGTATTTTTTGAGCGATTTTCTAGGGCATATTTCTAGTTAATTTTCATTTATTTATTATCCAAAACAAAGGATGATGATTTGTCGTATTAATTTTTGCCTACCGCAAACGCTTCCAGACACTACTTAATCGTTTATAAAAAACAACAAAAAAAACATTTTGTTTTAAAATGGCCAAATACAGGGACTTGACATTTATATTAGTTTTTTTTTAAAAAGGATCTGTCTACAGACTCCAACAATAATTACATGATTAGATATTGAAAAAGCAGTTATGAATACAATATTTAATCCAAAAAATAACAAATATATGGTATATTGCTATAATTACCATAATTACTATAGGAAAAAGAATTTAAAAATATTTACAAATATTAAGATAGTGGACACTTTACTATATATGTGTGTTAGAAAAAAAGAAAAATATACAAGTTAATTTAATATTAAAAAATATATTAGGATAACGATTTGAAACCATATAAACATATAATTAATAATATTAATAATAATAATAATATAAATTGTAATTTATTTTTTATTAAAGATTAATATGGCTTCTATATCCCACTAAAATAATAACTAATAAATATCATTAAAAAAAACTTTCAAATATTTATTCATTATCAATTTATCGGCTAAAAGTGATTTAAAATTTTAAAAACAAAAACGATAATAATAATATATAACATGAAATAGAAGTCATATCACTTAGCGTATAGATGTAAAAAATAGTTTTTCAATATTAATCCCCTATTAATCATATTTAAATGATTCTCATTCATCAGCTGATCTCCAGATTGGTTTTTTTAAATCAATTAAAATGATCGGAATTATTAACGTAACAATCAAGGGAAACTTGACCCAGCTGAGAGCCATGATCTTGAAGGAAATCATGGGTGAGATTAAAGAACCCAACAGCAAACTACTGCACTATCTCGGCATGGTCATAGCGTTGGGGATTCTTGGTAACCTTCTCATGATGTTTTTGGTGATCGCAGCCAGACCCGATTCCCATGTTCAGCAGAGATGCAAATTTTACTTTGTAACCCTGGCTTTGGCCAACATGTCGATATTGATAGTTATGACTCCCTGGGTGGTTCATGATATAAAGAAATATAAAATGCAGTATACCCTCATTTCTAGTGTATGGTTCGGGAAATTTGAATGGTTCTTCGAGGACATTTTCATCGGTTTCATCAATTATCTCTTGGCTTTGATGTCTATGGATCGCCTCTTCGCCATCAAATTTCCGTTCCTATATTTTGATTGGTTTAAATTTCTAAATGTCAAAAAATATGTGTGCGTCATTATGGTGGTTAGCGTAATAGTAGCCTTGCCTTATTTAAATTATTATCGAATAAAGCAAATATATTGGTTCCATCAGAATGAACATAACACTAGCTCGTATATGGTTGGAGGCAACGATGTTTTATTTAATACCAGCAAAATAATCTCTAACGGAACTAAGGATGTTCAATTTACTATCCAACCATTTCCCGACCACGAATCATTATATATTCACCCAACGTACAGGTTCGAGTTTAATGAACAAATGAAAAAGTTTTCTTTGATATACGATAAAATGGAAGCGGTATTCACCAATCTGATTCCTTGCATCATCATATTGACTAGCAACGCAATAACGGCGACCCTTTTCTATAAACGATCCAGGACTAATATAAAGAGATCAGGAACTATTACTATCCCTTCAACGGATATTGAAGGGCCTAGTAAAAATAATCCCTTTTCCGGAAAATATTGGCATTCCAAAATTCTCTCAAGTTATAAAAAATGCGCCAGATCGACCCCAAAGACCAATATTAATAGCATCTTTCCCATTCCCAATGATTTAACATCCATTCACCCCAGCAGTTCGAATGAAATTAAGTTTGACAATTCTAAACAATCCAAACTAATTCAGCATTCCTCAAAAGGCAACCAAGTTTTACAGGGTAGTTCTCCATTGACGACCGTGAATACCGCATCATCTAGAAAAAATCAATTGATCAAAGCTAGAAACCGAGATTTCACGATATCGACGGGTTGTTTATGCTTGGCATCTGTCATATTCTCCCTCCCTTGGCTAATATTCATATTCCGGAAGTTGCCAACCTGGGAAGATGACTTTTTGATGACCAATCCTGTTCTCTTCTTTTTTGTTTATATCATGATGTACAGTCAATACTCGGCATACCCTTATTTGATTATTGCAACGTCGCCTCTTTATCGAAAATATCTCTTCAAAACTTTATTCTTCCGTCTTTGTTTTTAACAAAAATTAAGATTATATTAAATGTTAAGTTAACCATAATTTGGAACTTAATGTTGACTTGGCATTGGGTCTTTGAAACCGGACGAGATAGGTCATGATAATATTTTGACAATTATCGTGAATTATTTTATTCAGAAAACTTACATGAATCATTTGATAAATCCCTAAAATTGTTTTGCGCTTACCCCAAATTTCTTCAAATCGGAATTATTTTATTACATGTTACGTCTGTCAAATTTCATGTGACATGTAAATGAGGATATTTTCGAAGATGTTAATTTTAAAAGGAAAGTTTTATAAAGAACATTTTTTTTTTGAAGATGAGGATTATTAATTTTTTTCTTGTAATCACTTTAATATCTTGGATTTATATTTCAAACTTCTACATGGTATAAATTAAATTATAAATAAAATGCCTTATATAATTTATTTTTTGTAATTTAGCGTAAATATCACTATTACTTATATTTTAAATTTTTGTATCTAATTATTTTATAATTATGTTGGATCGAGTAATAAAGAGTGATAGAAAAATTATTTATATATATGGGGTTTCGGAATCTCTCAATTTTAAATCATACTAAGGGCGATTTTTGGATTTTAAAAATCTGTTCTTACAGGAATTGTTGTATTCCAGCATGTGCAGAGTATTTACCTCTATAAATTTCAGCACATTTTAGTATTTTTTTTATAATTTATATGAAAAATTCATATAAAAATTAATATAATCATAGAAGTAGTTCTATAAAGTTCGTGGCAAAATTGTTTGAAATTTACAGTTTGGTATTCTACCCATGCTAGCAGTGGCGTAGGCATGGAGGGGGGGGAGGGGGGGTTCAACCCCTCCCACCCCCACCCACCCCCTCACTCTCCTCCCCCCTATGAAAAATGAAAAAAAAATTTTAATTTTAATTTTTTTTTTAAATTTTTTTTAAAATTTTTAATTTTTTTTTAAAATTTTTTAATTTTAATTTAATAAATTCTTAATAAACGCTTGATTTTTATGTTTTAAATTTATTATAAATAATAATAGATACACACATTTGATTATTTTTATATTTATTAAATAAATTTTATATTATTTTGCATTTCATAAAAGTTGTCTAGTTTGTCATATTCCATTTTATAAAAATATATATTTCTCATTTTCAATATGAATTTCACACCACCCAAAAAAAGTGAGTTATTTATTCAAACGTATCATGATATTGACTCAAAAAATCAAAAAAAAACTAAAAAGATTTTGTCCGACCAGATTCATCGAAAGACAAGAGTCGGTGAAACTCTTTATTGAACTCTATGATGTTGTCTTTGCAGCATTAGAATTTTATATATCAAGCAAGGAAAAAGATTCAGCAGATGCCGAAAATCTTTTGCAGGCTATTATTAAGCCACAGTTTTTAATTTCAATTCAATGTGTTTTATTTTTTATTTAATTATACATATGATTTTAGCAAAATGCTACAAAAAATTGATTTGGATTTAAGGGAGATTATGAATAGAGCAAAGGATATTGTTGAAATATTAACAAATATCAGAGAGAATGTGGATGAAAAGTTTCATGAAATATATGAAAAAGTAAAGGAGATTGCTAATATGTTTGGAATTGAAATTTTTAAACCTAGAGTAGTCTCTAGATAATCCAATCGATCAAATATTGATGCATCTACGATTGAGGATTTTTATAAAATAAACATTTTTATTCCCCTTATTGATACATTTTTATTTCAATTAGAAAGATTTATTAGTCATAATTATATTTTAAAAAGCTTTTATTTTCTTTTACCGGTTGAGTCTAAACTGTTGATTACAATTGAAACATGAGAGGATATTTAAAAAAATCTCAGAGTTTTATGCTGATGATTTAGTAGGTTCATATGATAAGTTACTTTGTGATGTCGAATTTCGGTATAAAAATCTTAACAGAATAGGGTATTCTTTAGATCAAAAAAATGCTCTGCAGGCCCTTTCCATGTGTAATTGCATTTTAGATTCCCTGCCTACTATCAAAACATTATTAATTATTTTAGCTACCTTGCCAAAAGGTCTTTTTCAACTTTAAAAAGGTTAAAAACCTATTTAAGAAACACAACCGGTGAAAAACGTTTAAATGGATTAGCACTATTGAAAATTTATAAGGAGATTATTTTAGGTAAAAATTTGATTCTAGATGAATTAGCAAAATCTCAGAGAAAAGTAGATCTCTCTTTTTAAATTCAAATCAAAAAATAGCAATAAAATTTTATTTAATATATAATCAATTTTTTTTTGTAAAAAAATTATTATTTATAAGATAATATCATCATATTTTTTTAAATACCATTATTTGCATAAGAATTACACATATTTTATATAATTGTAAAAAATTACTTTTTTTTAAATAGAGTCTTTATACATTATAATTTTTAATATTAAAATCTGTATTATATAAAATAGCAACATTTTGAAAATATTTTAATTAATAAAAATATATACATGATTAATTAAAGGAATGTAAAATACATAATAAAATACCCTAAAATTTTGTTATATGAAAATATAAAACAATTTTAACAAATCCAAAAATATAAGCAATGAAGTGTTCAAAAAAAATGGGAGGTATGGGGGGCTTAAACCCCCCCCCCCCCATGATACAATCCTGGCTACGCCACCGCATGCTAGAATACATTTTTGGTTATAATCGAACTTAAAAATTTAAAAGATATTTTTTAAATGGATCTAGATACAGATACAACGTCTAAAATAATATCTAGATACAGATTATTTAATCAAAAATCTATCTAGATACAGATACAGATACCACATTTTTATATCTAGATACAGGATCTAGATACTTGTATCTAGATTCTTTAACAACTCTGCTTATTAAAGTTTCTTATCGTTTACCAACAGTTCTTATATTATCTACTACTTCAAGCTATCCTCCAATCGTGAGCTTAATTTTGTTATTTTTTTTTATGAAAAATAAATTATGAAATTTGTTAAAATACAATAAAAAATATAGTGTAACGTTGGGTGGGCAAACACCGTCAGCAGTGTTTTATCTTACGACTTTAAATTCATGTCACGTGATCTAAATACTCATCTTTTTTGATCTCCCAATAATTAACGCCATTTTAAGCCCAAAAATCTAAGTCTGATTTAAAGCAATTAATTATGAACGATACATAAGATAATAGATAATTCTTGAGGAAAAATATTCTGAATGATTTACAATATTTTTTCTATCTTAAATGAAACCTTGATAAAATTATTTAATGCAAAATAATCTATCATGAATGATATTGGGAAAAAAAAATATATTCCCACTCTGGCTGAAAACTACATTTTGATATTTTTTGTTCCAATTTTATTCTCAATAAATTGTAAACTTAATTATATTCGTTGATTATAATTAGTAATTTTTTTTTCACTATTTAATAAAAAAAATGGTTTTAAAATGGTTTTTTATAAAAAAATGGTTTTTTAAATAAGAAATTATTCACATAGGCTAACACCGCCCCCCCCCCTTCCATGCTACTAACGAGTTTTTATTGATCAACGAATGTTTTGATTAAAAATTATGATTTTTTAAAAAAAAGAGAGTCTTTATTGGTTAATGAAGACACGATTTTTTGAGAGATGATAGCTGGCATATAGATGAACCCATTTATTCCAAAAAAACATATTTGAAAAAAATGCCACTTACGAGATCTTGCAATGGTGACGAAAAATTATATGAATATAGTATTTCATATATAAAAAACATTAAAAGAGAACTTTAAAAGTAACATGTTACCATAGAGAAGAGTGAATGCTTAGGAAATTAGATCGCGCTGGAGATGGTGGAATCTTTCGTTGGGGTCACCTGCCAGCTGTCTCCTTTTTGCAAATAAGTCTTACATATTTGAGAGCCTCCTTTCTAAATATCACTAAGGTGTTAGTAACTATTGATTCTGTCTCTGAGTCCAACATATTTATTTATTTATGGACTTCTACCTATTTGATGGCAGAAAATGAGAGGTCAGTCTTTACTGCAAAATCAATGTAAATGTAGTCATTGATCAGTGGGAAACCAATCATCCACGGGATAAAGGATATACCAATCCAAGGCGTTTTCATTTGAAAGAATCGAGGGTTCAAGAATGAATGAATTGTGTTATTTTATTTTATTTTTTAAATAAAATATAATAATTTTTTTTGTTTTCTTTGGTTTAATATTTTTTCTTATCAGCCTATAGGCCTTTAAATAATAATCTTGTATTCTAACTATTATACCAACAAGTACGTGAAGTTTCCCACAAACGTGTAAAGGTCTCCTCATATAAATATAATCCAGTTTGATGGAAATGTGGAATACCTATTAGCGCTTAAACATTTTTTTTTAAAGTTATAAAAATCTGATTTAGTTAAAATTTTAACATTTCCAAAATGAGAAGATCATACATGTTAAAGCATTTTTTTTTATATTATAGCTTTACACTTACAGTTGTATTTTAATATCATAATAATAAATAATCAACTTCTGTAAGATTTACATATGTAAAAGCTTCTTTTGATCAAATGTTGAAGACTCTATTTCCATCATCTAGAGTTGCCAGAATGTATATCTTAATAAGAAAAAATATTTACTAATAAGTTGAGCATTAAGAATTCATACAAATGTTGCAAAATACAACAAAAGTTGAGATTTTCAATTTTAATAATTACTTCACAATTTATTTTATTTTTTAAACATCAACTCTTATATATTCTCCCTAAAACGTAAAACATTAGTAAAGAATTTTCTTTGCTAAGGAAGTTCTTCATACTACACTTACATATCGGGATACTCATTTATTTAAAAATATATTAGGTATCACAACAAACATCCTTGAACTAAAGCATTGTTAAATTTAAGATATTACAATCACTATTCTATTGATCGATTGATTTATCATTTATAAAATACGTATAAATAAACCATGGCGCCTAAAAAATGTAAATAACCAATCTTCAATTTAAAAACAAAAATAATATGGTACAATAATATCTAAAAAATACTCGGTATTATTTTGGCAATAAATAAATTATATAATACTAAAAAAATTATAAAAAATTTGTTTAAAATCTTTAAAAAAATTTTAAAATTATATTCATAGAAACAGTCAATTTCTAAAGAGAGGAGGGGTTTTCCTCCTTTCTTATTTACAACAACGATAAGAAATAGCAATATATATACAAATCAAAGTATTTTTTTAACTTTGTTTTCAGAAAAATGATGTGATTTTGAATTAGTTCTTTGTAAGCCAGGCAAAAAAAATAATGAGCCGGGCCGGAAAACTGAAAAATAATGAGAATAAACACAACAATTAATTTTATTCATTATATTAATAATCAATCCTATTCCTAATGAAATAAAAAATATTATATATTTATAATTAAAAAAAATTATAAATTATAAAAATTGTTATATTTCAAAATTTAATATTTATTTAATATTATTAGGTAAAATAAAAATTTATGATTATTTTTATTATATAAATTTTTATTTATTTAATTTAGACTTATAGAATAAATTATTTACATTTTCCGGCCAGCCGACAAGTCAATCGGTTCAGCAATTTCGGCCTGGGGTCATAGTTCGTTCTGAATTTGGAGCCAATTTCTACAAGCTCGACTTGAATTCGGGGTGAAAAAAATTTAATATTTAAAAACATTACTACTTAATTTATTTATAAAATAATAGTGTGTGGTTTATTTCACATAGTGTCCATTTGCAATATATAAGTTAGTACTCTTGGATTAGATAGTTATTTAAGAAGATGCTATGTGTTGAAAAGGGGGAGAAGGCACTATATGACAAGATAACTAATCCTTTTTTTCAATATATAGAAGTTTTACTAAGTGGTTTAGATAAAAATACAATTTTGATGAAGAAACATCATGCCAAAAGAATCTACCATATTATAAAATTTAATTGCACTGACGATTTAAAAATATAAAATTTAATTGCCCAGAAAAATAAATTTATATATCTCTCATTTTTATATTATATGACTTCACTAAATGACCCTAATCGCACCTATATCATATGCTCTTGTGGATGTTGTTTTTACTAGTGTTTACTGGATAAAATGAGCATATCTTTTATTTACGCTAGAAATTTTGACAATAATTTATTATTATAATCAAGTAAAAATTACTATCCACATCCTTAAAAATAACTTATAATTCTTTATAATTATGGCCTAGTTACAAGCATTGTCGTCACATTCCAAATAATAAAACGACTTTTGAATCCCCTCAGAAATTATATATTCAATATTGACCTTGAAAGTCTATTAATAAATTAGAATAAATATTTTAAATATTTTCTCAATACTATCTTCTGCATTTAGATTCTATGTTTAAAAAAAATTAATATATATAGATAAGAAAAATTTTGATTTATTCTTGGGTTATGCC